>NC_069507.1:148435789-148523289 GCF_027579735.1 Bombina bombina
TGTGTCTGAGTGTGTTTGTGTGTTTCTTTGCGTGTCTGCTAGAGTGTCTGTATGTGAATCCTTATGTGTGAGTGTGTGTGTGTGTTTCAGTGTATGAGTGTGTCTGTGTGTTTGTATGTTACTACCTTTACAACATTTCCAAGCTTAAATAGACACTTAAGAATAAAGTGCATATACGTTTTAGTCACCTGGTCAAAAATTGCACATGTCAAAGGGGGGGCCCTTATCAATGGTTAAGTCAGGGGCCCCAAAATTTCTAGTGGCGGCCCTGCATACGAGACTAATATATATCTCAATCAGTCTTGTATAAAACGCACATGTCTAATCACCACACCCATCCCCATGTATAAAATTAGACACATTTTAATTTCCTTACCAGAAACCCATATAACTAAATGGGGGGAAATAGCAAATATGTATACATCAAACCTATATGATTCAAATGGAGTACTAGAATTTACTTTTGGTAAAGAGAAATACTTCCTCTCTCTATCTATTCATTTTGAGTACATTAGGTTAGCGAGTATTCTTAAATCAAGCTAATACGGTGTGGGAACAAAGATGGGCATTAGGTAAAATTCTTAAAGACTCCCTTTACTTCCTTTATTATATCCTGACTAAATGCACAGACCACGTCAAACATAACTAATATACAGCTTGGGAGAGAGCCCTACATGTTGAGACAGAAGCAGAGGAATGGTTCAGGGAACTAGTGATTGTAAAAAAGATACTACATTGTACAACATTATGGGACCTATATTATAAAATTACAGTACGGTGGCACTTAGTACCTACTACACCACATAAATAAGGTAGCCCTCAGTTTACGCCGGGATTAGGTTCCAGAAGGAATGGTTGTAAATTGAAACCCAGTTTATAATTTAAGTTAATGGGAAGCGAGGGAGTTAGGTTCCAGGCCCCTCTCAAAACTGACACCTAATACATTATTTTTAAAGCTTTGAAATGAAGACTTTAAATGCTAAACAGCATTATAAACCTAATTAAATAATCACATAACATACTGTATCATCAAACTAAGTTTAATGAACAAAAACATTTTTTTACTTGCATTTTTCTGCAAACAGTTCTCTGCATTGTTAGCATGTTAGATAATATTGGGTCAGCACCTATTCTATGCATTTCAATCTGCAGTGATTAATAGGCAGTTAGGCACCCTAACCTCAAGCAGCTGGACAGGAAGATAATAGGGAAGTGGCTGCTAGATATTGTTGCTTGAAAGCTGCTCGATAGCTAGGGTCTGTTCTGTGTACACAGATTAATTTCAGTCTGTTAAACTTGCATAACTTTGCTGCAACACAAGCGGACAGCTCCACCTACTGGCTATTTTAATTAGTGCACTGCTTTACAATGTTTTTCAATAGCAGTCACATGACTGAAAGAAAAGGTTGTTATTCTGAAATGGTGCAAATTAAACCGGCGTAAACCGAGGACACCTGTACTACAAAACATCCTCTCCCTTGTGTGGAGAGACTGAGGAATCCTGGGCGCAGTGGTACACATCGGGTGGGAGTGTCCTAACATCAGGGGAGTATGGAGAAATGTTTTTGATATTTTAAACAAGCTAAATATACCTGTGCCTGTGGACCCAGCCTTGGGTCTCCATCATGGATTCCCCAAACTTAGAGATCCAGAATAATTTCTAATAATATACCTAATTATGGCCACAAATTTAGCAATCACAAGTTAATTGGAAGCAGACTTCTCCTCTGACCCATATTCGTAATATTATGGAATACATTAAAAGCATGGAACAGTATGCTTTCCAAGTTACAAACAAAATCGAATTGTATTTCACAATTTGGCAATCCTGGAATAGCCACTTTAAAACATAAGATGCTTGATAATACCGGGATAATTTTTCCCTCCTTGCCCCCTTTTTTTTTTTTTTTCCTCTTCTTTCCCTTTTTCTTCCCTGATCGCCACTATATTAAGATATTGTACCTAGGCAGCTGAAAATGAATCTATTATGCTAGACATGTCAGCCTAAAAATACCAAAGGTCAAATGAATAGCTACCAAATATAAGTTGTTGATCTTTTTCCATATGTTAGTTATCCCATTAGTGGATAACATGATGGCTATCTCTATACTATATTATATGTAAAAATGAGGTTTCAAATTGTTAGTTGTCAACATGTAACAATATTGTAATGGATATCTAAAGCTTATTTTATTGTAATTATAATAAAATCTAAAGCTAATTTTATTGTAATTATTCTGTCACACAGATATGCATAATGCTTATGACCTAACATGTTGATCAATTCTTATTGTTGTGTATTAATGTCAAAACCTCAATAAAAAAAAATAAAAAAAAAAATATAAAAAAATAATTCACAAATTATTGAAATAATTCTATACTTATGTTATAAAAAATGTATTTTAGTGCAAAGACAGTAAACAACTGTTCATTGTTTTCCATTTAATCTGTTCACAAAATACATTTAATGTTTCAGTTGTCATTGCTATTAATGGACAATTTCTAAAAATACATAACTATCAGAAAACATTTACTACAACTATGAAAACACTCACCAATTTTCTGCCAGCATGAATGTCAAAATATCAAATTGTGCTGGTACAGAACAGACCTCAGGGACCTAAATTAATCAAGTGAAAAATAATTTCTGAACAAAAAATGTATCAAAGACTGAGAACACAAAATCTAGTGGCTAAAGCAAGGGAATAAAAAATGGTTGCACTGAATTTCATCAGGAGATTAGAATATAAAAACAGAAAATACAACAAATATGTTTGTAACCTAGAGGCATAAAATCAACAATGATACCTTTTCTTCCACTTATAAATGGAGTTACTAGACAGCATATGTCAGTGTGACATGTTTTGCTCAGATTTCTCAGTTCAGAGGAGCTGTGCAGTGTAATTTTCAATTACAAGTGAATATGATGCGTTTATAATTTAAAAAGAGGCCAAACGGTATTAAATAAACAGACTATTTAATAAGATCTGTAAGGACAGTATTGCTTTATTAAAATATGTTCATGTAGATATTTAAGCCTTAGAATAAAAACAAAAGTACAAAAGCTAATCTCCACAGCAGACCATAATTGTTGGAAAAGAAACGTAACAATATCCTTGATGATGTATAATTTCAAAGATAGCTTATTATATATTTATCATATGTTGTTTAGAAATTAATAGTACATTGCAAAAAAAAATACATAGATTAGTGTATTAGGAACCTCAGCAGTATTTTTTTATATATTTATTCCAAGCCTTTGTAAACACTACAATACAATACAGGTGTTTACATAAATGTATCAACAATGACAGTTCTGTAGGGGTGCCCCAGGGGGTGCTATGTAGATCCAAATGCAGGTGTAGAACCCTCTTAGAACACTCACTGGTGATGCACGGCTGACTTAATGTGACCAGTATCTGAGTCAGTGGTGGAGTGTGACCCAGAATGGTTGTTTTATACGCATATTATTGTTCTAGTAAGTGAGTTTTAAGAGAATAAAAGCTGTACACTACTGTGCATTAAATGGACATGAAACCCAAATTTTTTTCCTTCATCATTTAGAAAGAGCATGCAATTTTAAACAACTTAACAATTGACTTCTGTTATTTTATTTCTTCCTTCTCTTGTTATCCTTTGCTGAAAGGTTTATCTAGGTGAGCTCAGGAGCAGCAAATAATCTATGTTCTAGCTGGTGATTGGTGGCTAAATATATATATATATATATATATATATATATATATATATATATAGATTGTCATTGGTTTACCTATGTGTTCAGTTTAAAACCAGTAGTGAATGCTGCTCCTTCAACAAATGATACCACGAGAATGAAGCAAATTTGATAATAAAAGTAAATTGGAAAGTTGTTTAAAATTGAATTTTCTACCTAAATCATGAAATCATTTTTTGGGGTTTCATGCCCCCGCTGTGCTGTCCCTATTTGCCTCTTAGGAAATTCTCATAGTTTAGGGTGTGTGTGCATGCACACTTACATTGTAGACCGTTAGCACAATTTTGGGCCAGATTACACGTTGAGCACAAAATATTGTTTCCGCAAAAGTGATATTTGAACTCAACTTCATAATATCAGCGCACACAAAAGAGCTAGTATTACAAGTGTGGTGCAATGTGAAAGCAACCTCATGTTTGCATTGCACGGAAGCATTGCGCTCACGAAAGTGCGCTTCCATAGTCTCCAATGGGAGCCTGGTTGTCATGCCATCAGACATGGCATGAGAACTAACACCGCAAAGGGGGTAAGTCGTGCAGTGATGGGCAGCAAATATAAATATATAAATAAAAGCTGTACACTTCTTTGAATTAGGGTTGCGCTCTGTTTCTACACACAGATTACTATGTTGTTACTGTGTCGCTGTGTCTATTTGCCTCTTAGGAAATTCTGATAGTTTAGTGTGCGTGTGCATGTGCACTTAAATTGTAAACCATTTGCACAATTATGGATCAGATTACAAGTTAAGCGCAAAATATTGCTTCAGCGAAATCGTAATATCAGCGCATGCAAATGTGCAATGGTATTACAAGTGAGGTGCAATGCAAAAGCAGCCTTGGGCTTCATCACATATGCGGCGTCACTCACAAAAGCCGGAGTCGGCTACTTTTAGATGGATTTAGCAATCACCTGTATACGGCATATATTTCATCCATCGCCCGCTGTTTTTACTCCCATAAACTAACATAGAACCAGTGTTGCAAGTCGGTATCACATATACAGTGCAATTTTATTCCATTTTCACCTCTCCACACATAGGCAGGTGCAGCAAGCCTTGCATTGAGTATATGAGCACCATAACTCCCTGGAAGTCTTAAACACCTAACGCATGCGTAATATGTACCTCTCAACCGCCATCCCCCCGACGCAATAACTAATAAATGTATTAACCCCTAATCTGCCAACCCCACATCGCAAAGTATCTAATTACACTATTAACCCCTAATCCGCCACCCACCAACACAAAGTATCTAATTACACTATTAACCCCTAATCCGCCATCGCCCCACAACGCAAGCTACCTATTAACACAACCCCTAAACTGCCAACCTCCCACAATGCAATCTACCTATTAACCCCTAAACCGCCAACCACCCACAATGCAAACTACCTGATTAACCTATTAACCCCTAATCCGCCAACCCTCCATAAGGCAATCTACCTATTAACACAATTAACCTCTAAACCGCCAACCCCCCTCATCGCAAACTACCTATTAACACTATTAACCCTTAAACCGCCATCCCCCACAACACAAAGTATTAATTGGCTGTTCAAATCAGCCAACAGGATTTAAGCAGCTCTCATCCTATTGGCTGATTTAAAAATTTCAGCCAATAAAAATGCAAGCTGCACCAAAATAAAACGGGTACCTTGCATTCAATCTTCAGTGTGCATTGGGCGATCGCATGAAGGGGACCCTTCACATCGGATGTCTGCGCCACCGCCATTTCTGCTCCGACTCTGCACAACCAGGATGAAGATGGTAGATGGTTGCGCCCTGGAAGAAAATCTTTGCCGCCTGATTGCCCTTTTAAGGACAATGCCCATACAAATGCCCCTTTAGGGGCAATGGGTAGATTTTTAGAGTTAGGTTTTTTATTTTGGGGAGTGGGGTGGGTGGGGGGTTTTACTGTTAGGGGTTAATTTGTATTTTTTTATGTAAAAGGGCTATTGGTAGTTTAGTGTTAATTAGGGGGTGTTTTATTTTAGGGTGGCTTTTTTGTTTTTGTAGGGACATTAGATTAGGTTTACATCTCTTTAGTTTGGATAATTTAAGTTAATTTTTTCTGTAATTTTATATAATTTTTTATTTTTTGTAATTTTATATTTTTTATTTCAATTTAATATTAGGTTGTTTTTTTTAATGTAATATTAGGATTTTTATTTTAATGTTAAGTTAGGATTTTTTTATTTTGGTAAGTTTTAATTTATTTTTTAGGGAGATAGTCTATTTTTATTTTATGTAATTGCGGTTACATTATGGGGAGTTAGGTTACAGGGCATAGTGATTAGAATAATACTTTGTGTTGTGGGGGGATGGTGGATTAGGGGTAACTAGGTTAATTAGGTAAGGTTAATTAGGTAGATTGCATTGTGGGGGGTTGGAGGATTAGGGGTTAATAGTGTTGATAGGTAGTTTGCGTTGTGGGGGGTTGGCGGTTTAGAGGTTAATACATTTTATTAGTTGCGATGTGGGGGAATGACTGATTAGGGTTTACTACATTTATTAGGTACTTTGGGTTGTGGGGGTTGGTGGATTAGGGGTTAATAGTTTAAATAGGTATACGTTGTGGGGGGTTGGTGGTTTAGAGGTTAATACATTTTATTATTTGTTGTGATGTGGTGGGATAGTGGATTGAGGGGTTTTGACATATTGGGTTCATTTCTGGGAGGCGGGTTAGACTTTTACTGCCGATTTAAACATTTTTTTTTCTTAGGCGCTGGCAGTTCATATATGTCATAAGTCACTGGTGAATCCAGAAATTTATTTTTCGGAACATTTCTGAACGTCGCTGGTTTATCCGACTTACGGCAGTATCTGATCTGTCGGCTACGTATATTCGATTCACCCAATGTGCAAGATAAATTTACGGGCACATTGGGTTTCAGCAGTTGCGCTGAAACCTACGCTGTATATGTAATCTCGCCCTTCGTGTTCGCATTTCATGGAAGCATTGTGCTTATGAGAGCGCACTTGCATAGGCTCCAACTAGCGCAGCAGAGGGGTAAGTCATGCCGTTATGGGCAGCCAATTTATAAATATATATATGTATATGAATATATACATATATATTTCTGTGTTAATATGTGTATTAACACATATATATAATATATATATATATATATATATATATATATATATATATATATGTACATAAGCATATACATATATATTTACTGGGAACACACAATCCCCATAAACTGCAATGTAAAGGCACTTTTTATTGCACCAGAAAACTTTCAGCCCTCATAACTGCTTCTTGCAGTTATTTTATTAAAATATTAAAAAATATTTTTTTTTATAAACTACACACCACTGTATTTTGGGGCCAATTGGGGGACATTTATAAATTAACCAGAGATCTGATCAAATTTGCCTTTTTTATGGGCGTACGATAAATTAGAGCTCCACTTGAAATCTAACCCTATATGTTATATCATGTATAAACATTTAGTGGTGAGGCAAATAGGGACAGCGACAGAGTAACAACATAATCTGTGTGTTGAAACAGCAGTGCTTCAATCTAGCAAGGAAGCAAAGGGCAGACTGATGGAAGGGCTTCATACTAATTTGTATATACTAATATACTAATATACTTATCAACATTAAAGTACAGGCTCTTGTGTTTGCTAAGTGTGAGGTGAGGGGCTGCACATGCGCTTGTCAATGCATGCAAACAGTATCGAGCAATGCTCTGCGAAAGTTTTCGCCGTTGAAATTTGCTTACACATGACTGCGCATGCGCTTGTTTAATGCGTCACCCCATTCATGAGGCATGCAGGAGTGATCTTTATTTACAAATTCAGTCAAAGAAACTGAAATAAGGATACTATTATTAGCACTCAATTAATCCTTGTTGTGTTATGCGTAGTTTAATGTATTAAAACATAAAACTTTATTTACTTTTTAATTAAAAATGGGATAAAAAAACATTCAAGTCCTCATTTCTGGCTTATTTGAACAAATATTGTTTAGGCATTTACCTTTAATGTGTATAATTCTCAAGCAGTGCCTATTGTTGTTCTTTAAATCGAGAACAATGTTTTTAGATAGTAAGTAAGGCTATAATCTTGATATTTACTGTAGATGTCTACAATATTATTCCAGAGATTCAATAGGTACCAATAGATACCATTTACTAATATCACAACTATTATCACAATGTTTGCCTCTGTATATTCAGCCTTCAATTTCTCTAAGGCTTTTAATCAAAATAACGGCAAATCATCTAACTCCTTTATTGTGAAAGTCATTAAACCAGGTAAAGATTAATAGTGGTTTGATGATTTCGTACCAGTGACTTTCCACAATTGGTATTTGAGAAGAAAAATAAAAGAGCTGTTGTGTTTGAGACTTGTATTCTGTGAGGCTTCTGTCCAAGACTAAGAAACTTTCCACAAGTATGTACAACAAGAGGTGGTCAAAGCCTTAGGTTGTATCACAACCTTTAAAAGGACTTAATGATTAAAACATTGTCATGTGTTGGGTTTGGGTTTAGGGGGAGCTGTGACAGCAACACACTAGATAGTAACATAGTACTAGTAGCAGTGGGCATAGTAGAAAGCTATTTTATGCAAGCAGGGCTGTTGCAGGGGTCAAGTCGAGCGAGAATGCATGGGAACGGAGTTCCTGCACTATTTTTGCAGGAGTAACTAAGTTCCCACTGGACAGAGAAGAGAAACACTCCAGTAAACACTGCTGCTGCTGGTGGGAGGAGCTGTAGCACAGCCTGGTTAGAGGGATAGTGAAATCCTCTAGTAATGGGCAGTAACACATCCTTCAATATACTAAATGTAAGACTGTCAGTGGTCCTGCTGTGTTATAATCAATGTTATCAATATTATCTTTATTATCTTTTATTACACATGGTTCTTACATTTCGATGTGGCTTGATCTGGGGTTATTTAACTCTCCTCAGCAGAAATAGGACTATTGCACCTTAAATGGGTGATACTCTGTGACAGAGGAGGATTCTCTGGCCCAGAGGCAGCCATTCAACCCTTCATTGGATTTAATTTACTTTCATTAAACAAAGTTTATAGATTATATACATATAAATACAGTCTGTGTGTGTATGTATGTACAGTATATATATATATATATATATATATATATATACATACACACACACACACAATATTAATTGTGAGGGTGTTGGTGAGTTCCCACACTCTTTGTTTGTAGGACTTGACCCCTGGGCTGTTGCTTTGAAGAGTTTGTATCTCAATATAAATAAACCCACGCCATATTTGCTTATTTGTGTGCTATAGTGTATTTGTTTTTTTAAGTTTTTACCATTTAATCATCCCTTTCCTAGAGAAGAATCTGCTTTAAAGACAAAAGAATGCCCTTGGTTTCTAGTTATTGCTGGCTACATAGTGAGGTTCATCATGACCATTTTTACTTCCTTGTCTCTCAAAAAAGAAAGGTACTTGACCTAAAATAAGTTACTTAGTAAAATGATTTCAAGTGGCAAAACCTTAAAACTATAATACTTAATATTGTTAATACAATAAAGGGGTGACACTACGTTTCTCAGAGTGAGTATATCTGTTAATTTTATTTCATAAGCAATTTGGTGCTTTTCTAAACTAATAAATTACATTTTCTGCTGAAGCAGGCATGTCTATATACACATTTTAACACATAAATATATATGTATATAAGCATATACGTATATATTTACTAGGAACACACAGTTGCATCTTAACCTCACCATCACCTCAGATGTGACAGAATTAAATTGAGCTGATTTACTAGCCCCTTTCTTATGCCTTTGGTTGAGTGAAAACTGGGGACGGGCTTGCACATGCGTTTATTTGCACAATGATAAATGTGGGCAGTGAATGCTGTCCACTCACCCTGAAGCCAAAGCAGACACATTTCCTGCCTGGGAACCTTGCACATTCAGACAAGATAAACAGAGGTCATAGTCTTGGTCTGTCTTTGATTTATTTATTTTCATTTAATTTTTTTCATCTAATTGTGGTGACACACTTGAAACCTACGTATATTTTATTAATTAATTATTAGTTATGTGATCTCTTCTCACTGTTTAGAAACCAGTGTTATTACATTACACCAGGTTAGGGTAGTTGTTATGAACAAACAAAACAAGTCGTGAATAATGATAGAACACAAGAAATTAAGAATTTATTTTAATGTTGGTGTAAATTTTGCTCTTTACATATTTTCCAATGAGAAGCACAAAATCAGTTTCTTGTAACAAGGGATGGGCGAATGTTTTGCAACATTCAAAAAACCAAACAAATTTTAACACATTCATTCATTCTCATCGAATTTCGAATGTTTGTATAACATTCTAACATTCGATTTTCGAATGTTCGGTTTCAAATTTTACGATTACATTTCCAAAATATTTGTTTCAATGATAGAATGTTTTGCTTTGTATTATATTAAATGTAATATTCGAATTACGCAATATTTGAATTCGAAAAATTCAATTTTTTTTATATATATATATATACTGTGTATATATATATATATATATATATATATATATATATATATATATAATAGTATTTATGCTTTCTTTAAATGTAATATTCGAATTATACAATATTCAAATTAAAAACAATGAATTTATATATTTGTAATAGTATTTCTAATGTTTTCTTTAAATTTAATATTCAAATTATGCAATATTCGATTGAAATAGAAACATTCAAACTGATATATTTGTATCTATTACGTATCAATTTACTAATTTCCATACCACATGAACTATTGAACTTCTGAATAGTATTTGTTAAATCAAATGTTAAATTCGAAATTTTGAATGTGGACATTCGATCTAATTATAAACATTCGAAAGTGACATTTGAAAACTGTAAATAGCATTCGATTATAGAATTTTTAAGAATATTCATTCGTATAAACATTCGGATTTGTAATTCGAATTTCGGTAATAACATTCGTTCTTACATTCAAATTCAGAAATGTACACATTTTCACCCATCCTTGTCACCATGTAGGGTAATTTAGTTGCAGGTTTTTTGTCTAGATTATTTTTCTTTTCTTATTTTGAAGGGCAATATATGTTTCGGTTCTTGTGTATAAATGTTTGTCTATATGAAACTTTACTTCCAAAAGGCAGTGACAGTAGATCTGTAAATGTTCTGCAGCTCTACCACTATCAATAGACAAACTCCGTTAGCAAGCGCTCAGTGTGTTAGAAAACTCCATTCACCTCTCACTATATGATAGGTCACTGATGAAGTGAGAACTATGAAACGCGTTTGACCTTGTCACCTTGCGGGCGTGTATGCCTTTTATGTATTTTCAAATAGAGGAGCTTTTACTTTTAAACCTTAGCCTGGTGGTACTTTATTTACTGTCACCCTTTTCAACTAACCCTTTTTGAGTGTGAGGATTCCGGTTGTTCCACTATCAATAGACACCTGCATAGGTTTAAGGCCACAGCATCTCTTAAAGGTACATACAAGATTAGTAGTGTGCTTTTGCTGTACATCCTAACACACTACCAAGTAGCATTTGCTATAATGCAGTGATCCCCACTATGTGCAGGTTCACTGTGCTGACTTCTGCAGACCACCTAATTGTCACTATGGGCCTGATATTCGAAACCTCACTGACCTGAAGAGAATTCACACAAAATCTTTGGGATTACTTTTAGACCTTGTATTGTAATGTACGATTCTCTGTTTCACATAAAGAAAACTACATAGCAACATAAACTTGTATCAAGTTAAAAATTTTGTTTCTAATTTTTTTTAAGGCCCTCACCTTTCGGGCAAGACTTCTTAGAATATCACACCTGAACAGTAAGGTTTTGAATATCAGGCCCTGTTTGAGAGGGACAGTCCTGATTCTGAGCTTTGTCCTACTGTCCCTCTGAGACAGTAATATGTCCCTTAGCCACACCCATATAGCAACCAGACACGCCCACAAACTACCCAGACACTCCCACTGACCATCCAGACACGCACACTATAACCACCCATGATCCCACTCCTTCCCAACACAGCTCCACCAACAAAATGGCAACGCCCCCCCCCCCATCAACCTCCTAAGTCCCTGATACCCAGCCACAAATGTTTTGAGGCATGCCTCTGTACTAACACAGGTGCCAGTTTGTAAGAATGTACAGTATGCAGGTGCATGCACTTATCAACAATATAACTGTAAAGTTTCTAAAGCAGGTGCCTTGTAGTAGGATGAGGAGGGAATGCAGCACACAAATTATATAGCTCAGTGCAGTATTTAAAATATTGAACTGATCTATGAATAAGTAAATCCTTCTGCTTTAAGTTAATTTTTTTTAATTTGAAACCATGAAAATAAAAATAAATGCTATATGGCTTGTTGAATGATAAAGTTGTAAATCCCGTTTCTGTAGACAAAGAATTAATCTGTACACTTGTGGGTTCATTATTCCATGGGAATATGGATCTATCTATCTATCTATCTATCTATCTATCTATCTATCTATCTATCTATCATCTATCTATCTTTCTGTAATATATATATATATATATATATATATATATATATATATATATATATATATATATATATATATATATATCTGTATGCCTGCCTCTCTCTCTATCCATCTATCTGTCTGCCTATCATTTTTAAATCTTTAATACCATCTATCTATACATTTTCTTTTGTTACTTATAATTTTTCTAACTGCTCGTTTTATTCTTAAATTCAAAATGCAACACCAACAACAAGAAAATCCAGATGGATGCTGAAAGTGTTGTCATGTTTATGTTTACAATAGGTGTTTAAATGTTTTGTGTTAACTTGCTGTGTAACTGCTATAAATGTTGTTAAGATTGAGCATGTGTGGTGGGGGCGGGCTATCGGTTGGCAGGTTTAAAAAAAAAAAAAAGGAAAATGGAAGCTGACTGTTAAGAAACTCACGGCGAGATTTAGAGTTTTGTCAGTAACGACCCACGTAGCTAACGCTGGCATTTTTCCCCTCGCACCTTTTAAATACCGCTGCTATTTAGAGTTCACAGAAGGGCTGCTCCAAAAAGGGAGCGTATAGCATATTTACCGCCATTGCAACTCTCAATACCAGCGGTGCTTACGGACGCGGGCAGCTTCAAAAACGTGCTTGTGCACGATTTCCCCCATAGGAAACAATGGGGCAGTTTGAGCTGAAAAAAAAACCTAACACCTGCAAAAAAGCAGCGTTCAGCTCCTAACGCAGCCCCATTGTTTCCTATGGGGAAACACTTCCTACGTCTGCACCTAACACCCTAACATGTACCCCGAGTCTAAACACCCCTAGCCTTACACTTATTAACCCCTAATCTGCCACCCCCGCTATCCCCTGCGTATTTTTTAACCCCTAATCTGTCGCTCCGTACACCGCCGCAAGCTACATTATCCCTATGTACCCCTAATCTGTTGCTCCTAACACCGCCGACCCCTATATTATATTTATTAACCTCTAATCTGCACCCACAACGTCGCTGCCAGCTACCTACAATAATTAACCTCTAATCTGCCGACCGGACCTCACCGCTACTATAATAAATGTATTAACTGCTAATCCGCCTCACTAACCCTATAATAAATAGTATTAACCCCTATTCTTCCCTCCCTAACATCGCTGACACCTAACTTCAAGTATTAACCCCTAATCTGCCGACCGGACCTCACCGCTACTCTAATAAATGTATTAACTCCTAACACTAACACCCCCCTAAATTAAATATAATTTAAATCTAACAAAATAAATTAACTCTTATTAAATAAATTATTCCTATTTAAAGCTAAATACTTACCTGTAAAATAAACCCTAATATAGCTACAATATAAATTATAATTATATTGTAGCTATTTTAGGAATAATATTTATTTTACAGGCAACTTTGTAATTATTTTTACCAGGTACAATAGCTATTAAATAGTTAATAACTATTTAAAAGCTACCTAGTTAAAATAATTACAAAATTAATTACCTGTAAAATAAATCCTAACCTAAGTTACTATTAAACCTAACACTACTCTATCAATAAATTAAATAAAATACCTACAATTATCTACAATTAAATCTAACACTACACTATCAATAAATTAATTACATGAAATACCTACAAATAAATACAAATAAATAAACTAAAGTACAAAAAATAAAAGCTAAGTTACAAAAATAAAAAAATAATTACAAACATAATAAAAATATTACAACAGTTTTAAGCTAATTGCACCTACTCTATGCCCCCTAATAAAATAACAAAGCCGCCCCAAAATAAACAAATGCCCTACCCTATCAAAAATTAAAAGAGAAAAGCTCTTTTACCTTACCAGCCCTTAAAAGGGCCTTTTTGCGGGGCATGCCCCAAAGAATTCAGCTCTTTTGCCTGTAAAAAAAAACATACAATACCCCCCCAACATTACAACCCACCACCCACATACCCCTAATCTAACCCAAACCCCCCTTAAATAAACCTAACACTAAGCCCCTAAAGATCTTCCTACCTTGTCTTCACCATGCCAGGTATCACCGATCGGTCCAGGCTCCGAAGTCTTCATCCAAGCCCAAGCGGGGGCTGGAGATCCATCATCCGGCTGAAGTCTTCTATCAAGCAGCAAGAAGAAGTCCAGAAGAGGCTCCAAAGTCTTCATCCTATCTGGGCAGAAGAAGAGATCCAGACCGGCAACCATCATCATCCAATCGGCATCTTCTATCTTCATCCGATGACGAGCGGCTCCATCTTGAAGACCTCCGGCGCGGATCCATCCTCTTCTTCCGACGTCCTAAGTCTGAATGAAGGTTCCTTTAAATGAAGTCATCCAAGATGGTGTCCCTCGAATTCCGATTGGCTGATAGGATTCTATCAGCCAATCGGAATTAAGGTAGGAAAAATCTGATTGGCTGATGGAATCAGCCAATCAGATTCAAGTTCAATCCGATTGGCTGATCCAATCAGCCAATCAGATTGAGCTTGCATTCTATTGGCTGATCGGAACAGCCAATAGAATGCGAGCTCAATCTGATTGGCTGATTCGAATTTGAGGGACGCCATCTTGGATGACGTCATTTAAAGGAACCTTCATTCGGACTTAGGACGTTCGGAAGAAGAGGATGGATCTGCGCCGGAGGTCTTCAAGATGGAGCCGCTCGTCATCGGATGAAGATAGAAGATGCCGCTTGTGATGATGATGGTTGCCGGTCCGATCTCCTCTTCTGCCCAGATAGGATGAAGACTTTGGAGCCTCTTCTGGACTTCTTCTTGCTGCTGATAGAAGACTTCAGCCGGATGATGGATCTCCAGCCCCCGCTTGGGCTTGGATGAGACTTCGGAGGCCTGGAGCCGATCGGTGATACCTGGGGCATGGTGAAGACAAGGTAGGAAGATCTTCAGGGGCTTAGTGTTTGGTTTATTTAAGGGGGGGTTTGGGTTAGATTAGGGGTATGTGGTGGGTGGGTTGTAATGTTGGGGGGGTTATTGTATGTTTGTTTTTACAGGCAAAAGAGCTGAATTCTTTTGGGGCATGCCCCGCAAAAGGCCCTTTTAAGGGCTGGTAAGGTAAAAGAGCTTTTCTATTTTAATTTTAGAAGAGGGTAGGGCATTTGTTTTATTTGGGGGGCTTTGTTATTTTATTAGGGGGCTTAGAGTAGGTGTAATTAGCTTAAAATTGTTGTAATATTTTTATTATGTTTGTAATTAATTTTTTTATTTTTTGTAACTTAGCTTTTTTTTATTTTTTGTACTTTAGTTAGTTTATTTGTAGGTATTTCATGTAATTAATTTATTGATAGTGTAGTGTTACATTTAATGTAGATAATTGTAGGTATTTTATTTAATTAATTTATTGATAGTGTAGTGTTAGGTTTAATTGTAACTTAGGTTAGGATTTATTTTTACAGGTAATTTTGTAATTATTTTAACTAGGTAGCTATTATAATAGTTATTAACTATTTAATAGCTATTGTACCTGGTTAAAATAATTACAAAGTTGCCTGTAAAATAAATATTATTCCTAAAATAGCTACAATATAATTATAATTTATATTGTAGCTATATTAGGGTTTATTTTACAGGTAAGTATTTAGCTTTAAATAGGTTAAATTTATTTAATAGATTGAATTTATTTCGTTAGATAAATATTATATTTTAACTTAGGGGGGTGTTAGGGTTAGACTTAGCTTAGGGGGTAATACATTTATAATAGTAGCGGTGAGTCCGGGTCGGCAGATTAGGGGTTTAATACTATTTATTTTAGGGTTATTGAAAGCGGAGTGAGGCGGATAAGGGGTTAATAACTGTATTATAGTAGCGGTGAGGTCCGGTCGGCAGATTAGGGGTTAATAATTGGTAGGTAGGTGGAGGCGACGTTCGGGGCGGCAGATTAGGGGGTTAATAAATATAATATAGGGGTCGGCGGTGTTAGGGGCAGCATATTAGGGGTACATAGGGATAACGTAGGTTGCGGCGGTGTGCGGTCGGCAGATTAGGGGTTAAAAAAATTTAATAGAGTGGCTGCGATGTGGGGGGGGCCTGGGTTTAGGGGTACCTAGGTAGTTTATGGGGTGTTAGTGTACTTTAGAGCACAGTAGTTAAGAGCTTTATAAACCGGCGTTAGCCCAGAAAGCTCTTAACTCCTGACTTTTTTCTGCGGCTGGAGTTTTGTCGTTAGATTTCTAACGCTCACTTCAGCCAAGACTCTAATACCGGCGTTAGAAAGATCCCATTGAAAAGATAGGGATGCGGCAAATGGGCGTAGGGGGATCTGCGGTATGGAAAAGCTCGCGGCTTGGAAAGTGAGCGTTAGACCCTTACCTACAAGACTCTCTAAATACCAGCGGTGTAGCCCAAACCAGCCGATAGAGCCTCTAACGCTGGTTTTGACGGCTAACGCCAAACTCTAAATCTAGCCGTTAGTAAAGACAGTTTATTCCTAAGCAATTTGTTTACAACGTTTATTTATCTTTAACATTGGTTGCAGAGGAAGGCTACAAGATTCCTCCGGTGTTTGATGAAAAGGATGTCATATGAAAGCTGGAAAAAGAATTAAAAAATATAGATGAGTTACTTGAACTTGAAAGGAAAAAACAGGCCCTAGCTGTTGCACTCTCTAAAGGGTAAAGCAAGAGAGACTGCAATAGAAATACCAGCAGAGGATTTGGATAAAAATAAAGATATGGACATTTTACTCAGAGCTTTGGATAAAGGTTTTCTGAAAGAGGAGAAAGATAGAGCTTATGTAGCATACACTAACTTTGACGGTATTACCCAGAAGTGAGACCCTGGCAATGTTAGATTTTATTCTTGAATTTGAACATAGATACAGTTGTATGAGCAAGCATGGTATGATACTACCAGATGCAGGTGTTATCTTTCAAATTATTATACTCTGCTCGCCTGGGTGTTAAAGGCAAACAACTAGCTTAACTGCTTGCACAAACCTTACATTTGATTCAATGAAAGCTGCACTTAAAGGGGACATTAAACCCAATTTTTTTTTCTTTCATGATTTAGAAAGAGAATGCAATTTTAAAACAATTTTGTAATTTACGTCTATTATCTATGTTGCTTCATTCTCTTGATATCCTTTGCTGAAAAGCATATCTAGATATGCTTAGTAGTTTGCTGATTGGTGGCCTGCACATAGATGCCTCGTGTGATTGGCTCACCCCTGTGCATTGTTATTTCTTCAACAAAGTATATTCAAAAGAATGAAGCAAATTAGATAATAGAAGGTAAATTGCAAAGTTGTTTAAAATTGTATTCTCTACCTGAATCATGAAATAACATTTTTGGGTTTAATGTCCCTTTAAGCCCATTTTTAGAGACATGGTAAATGACACTCAGAGCCCTATTCATATGAAACAGATTGATGTCTTTTTCACAGAACAAAAGTGGAAAGGTAACATGCGATTACAAAATAATCAAATAAAAACTGCACTGTAAGGCACAAACCCATTAGATAAATTCGGAAGAACAAAATGTGAGTGTAGTTTGTCAATGCACATTTCATTGGGCAGAGAACTGCCTGCATAAATGTGAGCAAGTGAAAGTCACTGAAAAAGAAACCTGTAATATCACTTTATTGAGCAAAGACTCTCCCTGAGAAGTTTTTGTTGTTGAGGCACTTGGATCTGCTGTTATTGACACTGCATGTGCACGTACAGTGTGTGGTGAAACATGGTTTAAACTTTTTGTTAGTGAGCTTGATCAAGGTAATAACATTAACATGTCTTGCACACCTAGTAATAAGGCATTCAAATTTGGCTATGGTAAAATAGTTCACTCTATAAAAAAGAATTAAGATCCCAGCAAAAATTGGGCAAACAAGGTATAATATTGAAACTGAGGTAGTACCTGTTGAAGTTCCACTGCTACTAAGCAAGACTTCTTTAAAGAAAGCTGGTGCTGTGCTTGATTTTAAAAAAATTACCAGGTTGTCATGTTCAAAGAAACTAGTTACTCTTGAGCTAACTACCTCGGGACATTACCTGTATTAACATTTTAGACAAGGAAAATAGAAAGGAATGTACAGAAAAGCTAGCACAATAATGAAACACAAGAATGTGAAATACTTACAATGAGCCGAACATTATGGAACGAAGAGGAAAGGGAAAACACTTTTGAAGCTTCACAGACAGCTTGGACCATCCTCTGCAGAAAAACTAGAAAGGTTAATTAGCTGTTCTGGTAACGCGGATAAGGACATTGGTCCAATGTTGAAACTGATAGTAGGCAATTGTGAAACTTGTTTAAAATACAACCGACCACCGCCAAAGCCAGCAGTAGGCCTGCCTATGACAACTAGATACAATTAAACTGTTGCAGTAGGCTTGCATGAAATAAAACATGGTAAATGGTATTTATATGTAATTGATCATTTCACAAGATACAGTGCTGGCAGCATCCTCACATCAAAGAAATCCTCAGAGTTTGTGAAACACTTCATTCAATGTTTGATTGCTGTACATGGTCCACTACAAAAGCTATATAGTGATAATGGAGGAGAGTTTAAAAATGACTAAGTCCGAGACATGGCTGAAATTTTTTTTTTTAATAAGTTTTTATTGAGAAAGTCAGAGTCAAAGTCAAACAAAACAGCTTGGAGATCCACGCAGGGATCAATATATAGATAGATTTGCATATATAATATATAGTGCATAACTTAGGGTGACCATAATTATTCAAACAAGATTATACAAACAAATATTGCACTTTTTAGAGCTAGTTGAGTCGTTACTAGCCTGATATAATAATGAATATCGTGTGATAATGATGCAGATTCCATGGGTCTTTGATATCAGTATAGACCAATGGGCCCAAAGTTACTCAATTTGTTTCTCTTTTATTTTTTTTGGTATATAGAAAAGAAAGGTAGGAGAGAAGAAGTTCAGTGGGCAAGAGCCGCTCAAAATGAAAGAAAGAGGAGGGAGAGGGGGGGCGGGATTTAATTAGGGTGCTACTTATAGGTGCTTTTGAGCCGTTAGAATGAGCGAGTGTAGAGAAGGAGAGGATATCTCACTTCAGGTCCGCTACTGAAGAATAGGGGGTTGAGATATGTTGTAATCCCCCGTTAGGAGGGGCTGTGGGCAGAGAACAGTAGCTGTTCCAAGGCACTTTGGTAGTCTGATTGTGTGGTGAGGTAATTCTGTCCTGTAAATCTATCCTTACTATACACAGGGTATTGTCTTCAAAGACCCTCCAGGTCAGCCTTTAAATATAAAACTATTCCCTCCCTCTATATTAAGGTATGTCAGCAAAGTCACTATAAGTCTTAGACGGGAGATGAGGTTTTCTTTCAACTATCCTAGGGCGTACGCTAGGTGTTTAGTACAAACAGGAGGTCAGTATGTATATGAGCTAGGTTCCCACCTCCAAGTTCTTATATATCAAAATGTTTCGTTACTTTGATCTTGCAAAGACGAAGTCAGAAAATAAATAAGTAAATAGTTGCAGGTTAATACTAGAAGTAGACATAAGTACAGGAGTTTTCTACCCTGGACTACAGTAAAGCCCAGTAGGACCCAATGATGACTAGGATAAATAATAGGTAATACAGGAGTGTAGATAATTATAAAAACAAGTCAAATAGGGTAGGTTCTAAACAAGGCAAAAACATGACAATGAACTAGGTACTGCTACCCTTAAAAGAACAGTTCTGCTAATCAACTATATATTAATTATAGAGGCTATTGTAAGGTACATTTTCATACATATTGTAAGGTACATTTTCACACATATGTTTCATTCTGGCAGCTAGGAGGACAGGATGTCTCAATTAGCTCCAGCTACATTTTGCTGGTTAGATCAGGAAGGCAATGTTAACGGAGTACTTGAATGTCATGTGGATGATTTTATTTGGGGAGGTACAACTGACTTTGTGTAGACTGGGATTTTTCATCTTAAAAATATTTCTTTCATGTAATTAGCAAGAGTCCATGAGCTAGTGACGTATGACGTATGGGATATACATTCCTACCAGGAGGGGCAAAGTTTCCCAAACCTCAAAATGCCTATAAATACACCCCTCACCACACCCACAATTCAGTTTTACAAACTTTGCCTCCGATGGAGGTGGTGAAGTAAGTTTGTGCTAGATTCTACGTTGATATGCGCTCCGCAGCAAGTTGGAGCCCGGTTTTCTCTCAGCGTGCAGTGAATGTCAGAGGGATGTGAGGAGAGTATTGCCTATTTGAATGCAGTGATCTCCTTCTACGGGGTCTATTTCATAGGTTCTCTGTTATCGGTCGTAGAGATTCATCTCTTACCCTCCCTTTTCAGAATCGACGATATACTCTTATATATACCATTACCTCTGCTGAATTCTCGTTTCAGTACTGGTTTGGCTTTCTACAAACATGTAGTTGAGTGTCCTGGGGTAAGTAAATCTTATTTTCTGTGATCACTCTAAGCTATGGTTGGGCACTTTGTTTATAAAGTTCTAAATATATGTATTCAAACATTTATTTGCCTTGACTCAGAATGTTCAACTTTCCTTATTTTTCAGACAGTCAGTTTCATATTTGGGATAATGCATTTGATTTAATCATTTTTTCTTACCTTCAAAAATTTGACTTTTTTCCCTGTGGGCTGTTAGGCTCGCGGGGCGCTGAAAATGCTTCATTTTATTGCGTCATTCTTGGCGCCGACCTTTCTTTTTGGCGCAAAAATTATTTTCCGTTTCCGGCGTCATACGTGTCGCCGGAAGGTTGCGTCATTTTTTTGACGTTATTTTGCGCCAAAAATGTCGGCGTTCCGGATGTGGCGTCATTTTTGGCGCCAAAAAGCATTTAGGCGCCAATATAATGGGGCGTCTTATGTGGCGCTAAAAATATGGGCGTCGCTTTTGTCTCCACATTATTTAAGTCTCATTTTTCATTGCTTCTGGTTGCTAGAAGCTTGTTCTTTTGGCATTTTTTTCCCATTCCTGAAACTGTCATTTAAGGAATTTGATCAATTTTGCTTTATATGTTGTTGTTTTTTCTCTTACATATTGCAAGATGTCTCACGTTGCATCTGATGTCAGAAGATACTACAGGAAAATCGCTGTCTAGTGCTGGATCTACCAAAGCTAAGTGTATCTGCTGTAAACTTTTGGTAAGCTATTCCTCCAGCTGTTGTTTGTATTGATTGTCATGACAAACTTGTTAAAGCAGATAATATTTCCTTTAGTAAAGTACCATTGCCTGTTGCAGTTCCTTCAACATCTAAGGTGCAGAATGTTCCTGATAACATAAGAGATTTTGTTTCTGAATCCATAAAGAAGGCTATGTCTGTTATTTCTCCTTCTAGTAAACGTAAAAATCTTTAAAACTTCTCTCCCTACAGATGAATTTTTAAATGAACATCATCATTCTGATTCTGATGACTCTTCTGGTTCAGAGGATTCTGTCTCAGAGGTTGATGCTGATAAATCTTCATATTTATTTAAAATGGAATTTTATTCGTTCTTTACTTAAAGAAGTTCTAATTGCTTTAGAAATAGAGGATTCTGGTCCTCTTGATACTAATTCTAAACGTTTGGATAAGGTATTTAAATCTCCTGTGGTTATTCCAGAAGTTTTTCCTGTTCCTAATACTATTTCTGCAGTAATTTCCAAAGAATGGGATAAATTGGGTAATTCATTTACTCCTTCTAAACGTTTTAAGCAATTATATCCTGTGCCGTCTGACAGATTAGAATTTTGGGACAAAATCCCTAAAGTTGATGGGGCTATTTCTACCCTTGCTAAACGTACTACTATTCCTACGTCAGATGGTACTTCGTTTTAAGGATCCTTTAGATAGGAAAATTGAATCCTTTCTAAGAAAAGCTTATCTGTGTTCAGGTAATCTTCTTAGACCTGCTATATCTTTGGCTGATGTTGCTGCAGCTTCAACTTTTTGGTTGGAAACCTTAGCGCAACAGTAACACATCATGATTCTCATGATATTATTATTCTTCTTCAGCATGCTAATAATTTTATCTGTGATGCCATCTTTGATATTATCAGAGTTGATGTCAGGTTTATGTCTCTAGGCTATTTTAGCTAGAAGAGCTTTATGGCTTAAGACTTGGAATGCTGATATGGCTTCTAAATCAACTCTACTTTCCATTTCTTTCCAGGGTAACAAATTATTTGGTTCTCAGTTGGATTCTATTATTTCAACTGTTACTGGTGGGAAAGGAACCTTTTTTACCACAGGATAAAAAATCTAAGGGTAAAAACAGAGCTAATAATCGTTTTCGTTCCTTTCGTTTCAACAAAGAACAAAAACCTGATCCTTCATCCTCAGGAGCAGTTTCAGTTTGGAAACCATCCTCCAATCTGGAATAATCCAAGCCAGCCAGAAAGGCAAAGCCTGCTTCTAAGTCCACATGAAGGTGCGGCCCTCATTCCAGCTCAGCTGGTAGGGGGCAGGTTACGTTTTTTCAAAGAAATTTGGATCAATTCTGTTCTCAAATCTTTGGATTCAGAACATTGTTTCAGAAGGGTACAGAATTGGTTTCAAGATGAGACCTCCTGCAAAGAGATTTTTTCTTTCCCGTGTCCCAGTAAATCCAGTAAAAGCTCAAGCATTTCTGAATTGTGTTTCAGATCTAGAGTTGACTGGAGTAATTATGCCAGTTCCAGTCAGGAACAGGGGATGGGGTTTTATTCAAATCTCTTCATTGTACCAAAGAAGGAGAATTCCTTCAGACCAGTTCTGGATCTAAAAATATTGAATCGTTATGTAAGGATACCAACGTTCAAGATGGTAACTGTAAGGACTATCTTGCCTTTTGTTCAGCAAGGGAATTATATGTCCACAATAGATTTACAGGATTGCATATCTGCATATTTCCGATTCATCCGGATCATTATCGGTTCCTGAGATTCTCTTTTCTGGACAAGCATTACCAGTTTGTGGCTCTGCCGTTTGGCCTTGCTACAGCTCCAAGAATTTTTACAAAGGTTCTCGGTGCCCTTCTGTCTGTAATCAGAGAACAGGGTATTGTGGTATTTCCTTATTTGGACGATATCTTGGTACTTGCTCAGTCCTTTACATTTAGCAGAATTTCATACGAATCTAACTTGTGTTGTTTCTTCAAGATCATGGTTGGAGGATCAATTTACCAAAAAGTTCATTGATTCCTCAGACAAGGGTAACCTTTCTGGGTTTCCAAATAGATTCAGTGTCCATGACTCTGTCTTTAACAGACAAGAGGCGTCTAAAACTGATGGCAGCTTGTCGAAACCTTCAGTCACAATCATTCCCTTCGGTAGCCTTATGCATGGAAATTCTAGGTCTTATGACTGCTGCATCGGACGCAATCCCCTTTGCTCGTTTTCACATGCGACCTCTTCAGCTTTGTATGCTGAATCCAATGGTGCAAGGATTACACAAAGATATCTCAATTAATATCTTTAAAACCGATTGTTCGACACTCTCTAACGTGGTGACAGATCAGCATCGTTTAATTCAGGGGGCTTCTTTTGTGCTTCCGACCTGGACTGTAAATTTCAACAGATGCAAGTCTCACAGGTTGGGGAGCTGTGGTGGGGATCTCTGACGGCACAAGGAGTTTGGGAATCTCAGGAGGTGAGATTACCGATCAATATTTTGGAACTCCGTGCAATTTTCAGAGCTCTTCAGTTTTGGCCTCTTCTGAAGAGAGAATCGTTCATTTGTTTTCAGACAGACAATGTCACAACTGTGGCATACATCAATCATCAAGGAGGAACTCACAGTCCTCTGGCTATGAAAGAAGTATCTCGAATTTTGGTTTGGGCGGAATCCAGCTCCTGTCTACTCTCTGCGGTTCATATCCCAGGTGTAGACAATTGGGAAGCGGATTATCTCAGTCGCCAAACGTTGCATCCGGGCGAATGGTCTCTTCACCCAGAGGTGTTTCTTTCAGATCGTTCAAATGTGGGAACTTCCAGAAATAGATTTGATGGCGTCCCATCTAAACAAGAAACTTCCCAGGTATCTGTGCATGATCCCGGGATCCTCAGGCGGAGGCAGTGGATGCATTATCACTTCCTTGGAAGTATCATCCTGCCTATATCTTTCCGCCTCTAGTTCTTCTTCCAAGAGTAATCTCCAAGATTCTGAAGAATGCTCGTTTGTTCTGCTGGTAGCTCCGGCATGGCCTCACAGGTTTTGGTATGCGGATCTTGTCCGATGGCCTCTTGCCAACCGTGGACTCTTCCGTTAAGACCAGACCCTTCTGTCACAAGGTCCTTTTTTTCCATCAGGATCTTGAATCCTTAAATTTAAAGGTATGGAGATTGAACGCTTGATTCTTCGTCAAAGAGGTTTCTCTGACCGCTGTGATTAATACTATGTTACAGGCTCGTAATCTGTATCTAGAGAGATATATTATAGAGTCTGGAAGACTTATATTTCTTGGTGTATTTCTCATCATTTTTCTTGGCATTCTTTTAGAATTCCGAGAATTTTACAGTTTCTTCAGGATGGTTTAGATAAAGGTTTTGTCCGCAAGTTCCTTGAAAGGACAAATCTCTGCTCTTTCTGTTCTTTTTCACAGAAGATTGCTATTCTTCCTGATATTCATTGTTTTGTACAAGCTTTGGTTCGTATAAAACCTGTCATTAAGTCAATTTCTCCTCCTTGGAGTTTGAATTTGGTTCTGGGGGGCTCTTCAAGCTCCTCCGTTTGAACCTATGCATTCATTGGACATTAAATTACTTTCTTGGAAAGTTTTGTTCCTTTTGGCCATCTCTTCTGCCAGAAGAGTTTCTGAATTATCTGCTCTTTCTTGTGAGTCTCCTTTTCTGATTTTTCATCAGGATAAGGCGGTGTTTCGAACTTCTTTTGAATTTTTACCTAAAGTTGTGAATTCCAACAACATTAGTAGAGAAATTGTGGTTCCTTCATTATGTCCTAATCCTAAGAATTCTAAGGAGAAATCTTTGCATTCTTTGGATGTTGTTAGAGCTTTGAAATATTATGTTGAAGCTACTAAATCTTTCAGAAAGACTTCTAGTCTATTTGTTATCTTTTCCGGTTCTAGAAAAGGCCAGAAAGCTTCTGCCATTTCTTTGGCATCTTGGTTGAAATCTTTAATTCATCTTGCCTATGTTGAGTCGGGTAAAACTCCGCCTCAGAGAATTACAGCTCATTCTACTAGGTCAGTTTCTACTTCCTGGGCATTTAGGAATGAAGCTTCGGTTGATCAGATTTGCAAAGCAGCAACTTGGTCCTCTTTGCATACTTTTACTAAATTCTACCATTTTGATGTATTTTCTTCTTCTGAAGCAGTTTTTGGTAGAAAAGTACTTCAGGCAGCGGTTTCAGTTTGAATCTTCTGCTTATGTTTTTCGTTAACTTTATTTTGGGTGTGGATTATTTTCAGCAGGAATTGGCTGTCTTTATTTTATCCCTCCCTCTCTAGTGACTCTTGTGTGGAAAGATCCACATCTTGGGTAATCATTATCCCATACGTCACTAGCTCATGGACTCTTGCTAATTACATGAAAGAAAACATATTTTATGTAAGAACTTACCTGATAAATTCATTTCTTTCATATTAGCAAGAGTCCATGAGGCCCGCCCTTTTTTTGTGGTGGTTATGATTTTGTATAAAGCACAATTATTCCAATTCCTTATTTTATATGCTTTCGCACTTTTTTTTATCACCCCACTTCTTGGCTATTCGTTAAACTGAATTGTGGGTGTGGTGAGGGGTGTATTTATAGGCATTTTGAGGTTTGGGAAACTTTGCCCCTCCTGGTAGGAATGTATATCCCATATGTCATACGTCACTAGCTCATGGACTCTTGCTAATATGAAAGAAATGAATTTATCAGGTAAGTTCTTACATAAATTATGTTTTTTCAGGTTGGCAGAGAAGAGGCTGATCATTTCTGTTACATAGGCATTGAAATTTCTACACAATGAAGCTGTCTTTATACGTCAGGAAATATATGCTAAGAGTCTGTCTTCCATTCACATAGACTCCACTCAGGCTTTACAACGTGAGTCTATTCTTACTGAGATTGGTCAACTTTTCTGGATAGCAAGACAGATTCGACCTGACATCATGTTTGATGTGTGTTACCTAGCTTCATCAATGAAACATGCCACAGCAAAGCCTGCCATGAAGCCAATAAAATTGTGAAAAAATTAAAAAACTGACCATGTGTCGCTGAAATTTCAGTTTTTGGGAAAACCAGATAGCCTGAAGATTGTTCTTTTCAGTGATGCATCACTGGGTAATTTACCAGATGGAGGCACACAAGGTGGGCACTTCATCTTGTTCATGGGACAGGATGGAAAGTTTCCGCCACTATGTTGGCAATCAAAGAGGGTTGCTCCCAGTAGCCTTACTGGAGAAACTCTTGATGTGCTGATGGTATCGATAATACTATGTTCATTTCTACACTGTATTCAGAGTTCAGCACGGGTGATGTGGATAGAGTGAAATTACCCATAACCTGCGTCACAGACAATCATTCTCTAGTTGATGCAATCAGATCCACAAAATCTGTTACGATTGCAGTTAGAGATAAACAATATCAAGGTACTGATTGAAGGTAAATGATCCAGACTGTTAGGTGGTCTACTACCAAGACACAGCTTGCAAATTGTTTAACTAAAAAAGGGACATCTACTCTGCTGCTCGTAAAAACACTTAATGATGGAGTGTGGCATCTTATTTTAAAAAAATAAAGATTGAGATTGTTATGTTTAGGTTTGCAATAGATGTTTAAATGTTATGTGTTAACGTTTTGTTTAACTGCTATAAAGGTTGTTAAGACTGAGCATGTGTGGTGGGTGTGGGGTTATTGGTTGGCAGTTTAAAAAAAATGTAAAATGGCAGCTGACTGTTAAGAAGCAAAAAAAAATGGTATATGGCTTGTTGGATGATAAAGTTGAAAATCACTTTTCTGTAGTCAAAAAAGTAATCTGTACACTTGTGGGTTCATTATTCCATGGGGATTTGGAACTACCTATCAGTTTATATCTTTATGTCTGTCTGTATGCCTGCCTCTCTCTCTATCAATCTATCTGTCTGTCTATCATCTTTAAATCTTTAATACCATCTATCTATAAATTTTGTGTTTTGTTACTCATCATTTTACTAGCTGCTCATTTTATTCTGAAATTCAAAATACAATACCAACAAGAAAATCCAGATGGATGCTGCAAGTGCCACTTTTTTTACACATGTTAAAAAGATTGCTATAAACTGTTATGACCGCCTTTTCACTGACTGAATGCTGTGTGTGATACCTGTTTGTCTTTATGTCAGGTAATATAAGGAGAAATACAACACAAAAGAAAAAACTTGAGTGATAGTCATGTTAATTTACAGACTCACTTATTGTTCTGGGACAGAGGGGCTTTGGTGCCTTTTTAATGTACAAGTAAGCCCTGAATTTCAATGTTTCATGAAAACTATTTAATTCTTAATCTATTTTTTTTTTTTTTTATGTTGGACGTACACAATTAAAGGGACATTCCAGCCAAAATTGGAATCCACATGGATAAATTCAGTTTTGTGTTGAATCATTTTTGTAATATACTTGTATTAGCAAAATACTTCTAATAAAAGCTACAGCTGTTTTAAAAGTGTATTTAAGTATGCACCGCGCACCAGCATTTTAAACACAGCACTTACTCAGAGAGCCTATGGTACTTGTACTATCTGGTAATGACTCATTTTGTTAATTGCGGACATGATACAAAACCCCACTTGTGCTCTGAGCAGCTGCAGTATTTAAAATGCCTGTGCACTGAGAATATCTAGCTATGCTTCACACGCACGTGCAGATAAAAATGTTAACATTAAACCAATGATAACTTTTATTACAAGCATTTTTGCCAATACAAGTATATTGCAGATATGTTTATATTCAAATATGTAATTCATCTATGTGCATTTAAATTTTGACCGGAATGTCCCTATATGTGATACCCTTTTTACGTGTTTTTCACTAGCAGGATAATTAGAGAGGTGAACTGGGAAAAGGGGGATTTATACAAGAAAATTATGGATTAAGTAATAAACACTGATGATTCTCCCATGTTTCACTTTGTATATTTCTAGCAATCTTTAACACCCAAATGTTAAAGGGATTGTAAAGTCCAAATTAAACTTTCATGATTCAGATAGGGCATGCAATTCTAAACAACTTTCTAGTTTACGTTTATCTTCAAATTTGCTTTGTTCTCTTGGTATTCTTAGTTGAAGGCTAATACTAGGTAGGCTCATATGGTAATTTCTAAGCCCTTGAAGGCCCCCTCTTATCTGAATGCATTTGACAGTTTTCACAGCTAGAGGGCGTTAGTTCATGTGTTTCATATAAATAACATTGTGCTCATGCAAGTCAGTGACGTGCGGTGACATCAGAGGCTGGTGAGGCAGTGGCTAGGATACACCTTCATTCTTTAGATATCCTTTGTTGAAGAAATAGCAATGCATATGGGTGAGCCAATCGCATTAGGTATCTATGTGCAGCCACCAATCAGCAGCTACTGAGCATATTTAGATATGATTTTCAACAAAGGATATCAAAAGAATGAAGAAAATTAGATATTAGATGTAAATTGGAAAGTTATTTAAAATTGCATACTCTTTCTAAATCATGAAATAAAACATATGGGTTTCATGTCCCTTTAAATGGTGTCTTGGAAAACTGGTCAACTTAGTAAACATCTGCTTTTAGTCTAAAGGATTGTAACAGAAACTCTTGCCATATAACAAAATGCTTGCTCTGATTATGAGATCTAGAAATCCAGGCCCATTAAAATATGTTTAAAACATACTTTTTACTTTAATGCTGCAAATTATGCTTATAGATTCCTTCATTATTGAGCAGGGGTGCCTGCACATGAACTGTAACAGACTGAGCCATAGACTATTACTTTACTTTTATAAAATATATTTATTATTTTAGTGCAATAAGACAATCTGAAAGTGTGTTGACTGTATACAAAACAAACATATGGGCATGATGGATGTCCTGGTAATGAAGCTGACACTGCTGGATTTAATATGCAAAGCTATGGATGTTATAGTTGGGGGGTGCATTGCTGGTACTAAGCTTTAAGTATTGCAGGATGGGTGAATAGAAGCAGAATGCCTTGTAAAGCTGGATTCTAACTATGAGTTTAACCAATTGGCTCCAGACACTTCTGGAAGCCAGTGGGTTAAACAAAGCTTTTAGTGGATAGTAATGGGTGATGAGGAATAGCAACCACAAGGCAAATTCAGTTCCAGTTGAAAGCATATTTGTCAGAAATTATAATGTGATTGTGGTAGATAATATACTAACTTGGCTGTCAGAGACCCTCTATGCAGCCAAGGGAGGGTGACATTCATTTTTCAACTGGAACATATCACGTGAGACAAATGCTAATTTACAAATTCTCATTATGAAATTATATGGTCAGAATTCATATCATGTGATAGTGGCGCAAATTATTTAACCCTTATTGCATTTCTAGTGCCATTACAAAGACTTGTGCCTTTTCAAGTAAAATATGAATTGTATGTTTGTTCAGGAAATTGGCTATAATGCTTAGCTGTTCTGTGATTTATTTTCGTTGTGCCTTTAGGTAAGCATTACAGCCAATGGCACAGGTAATCTTTATGATGCACAGGCAGAATCCTGTAGTTGGATGTACTGTATGGGAAAGGCACACCAAGGAGAGTGCCAAACTGAAATTGTGCTTGTCTTCAGTTTCATTTATATGAATGTGTAGCCTTATGGGTGTGCTACCCCTGGAATGTTTTTAGAATCTCTTTACACCCCTAAAATAAAGCTAAACATTTCCCCCACTTCCTTAAATTATTTTTTTTGTAATGCTAGTTTTCAGTTTTCTACATTCTATACCGATGGTGCAGCTATGGTACGTATATATATATATTGGTACGTATATATATATATATATATATATATATATATATATATATATATATATATACATACATATACACATACAGAAAACTTTGTATTGTAGATATTAGGGAAAAGAAAATGAGCATGCTCAACATTTTTATATGACCTTTTTACAGTATTTGTTATAATAATAAATATTGAAAACTATGCTTTGTCTCTCCTTGTTATTTCTTTGTGATGCAAAAATGAATTGTCACTTTAATGTGCTGGTAAGGGATAAATTACCCTGATATTTGGCATAAATCCAACATATCTCCATAATGCATTCTGGACAGAAATCAGCCAGTTACACATGAACACTCATTGTCATTCTGACATGCAGGGTATAGGATTATCCTTTACATAATTATGTGAACAAAGTGCCACAACTCTGGTTAATGTATATATATGGATTCAGAGGACATCTGGTTAACCCTTTGGAATTTATTGTTTTAATCTGTTTTTCCTGGCACATTGAAAGTCCCTGCCTCTAGTCGGAAAATACATTAAAAACATAAAATGTTACAGCAGCAAAACACTATATAAAAAAGGTAGATAAGAAATATAGATACTAGTAACGGTGTTGCATGCTTCTCCATCAACCAAAGGGTTAACTTTTTAAACTCTACAATCAATTTATCAAATAAATATACAGATTAAAACAAATCTTATTTTGGACTGTAAATTCCAAAGGGTTAACCAGATGTCCTCTGAATTTATATATATATACATTAACCAGAGTTGTGGCACTTTGTTCACATAATTAGGTAAAGGATAATCCTATACCCTGCATGTCAGAATGACAATGAGTGTTCATGTGTAACTGGCTAATTTCTGTCCAGAATGCATTATGGAGATATGTTGGATTTATGCCAAATATCAGTGTAATTTATCCCTTACCAGAACATTAAAGTGACAATTCATTTTTGCATCACAAAGAAATAACAAGGAGAGACAAAGCATAGTTTTCAATATTTATTATTATAACAAATACTGTAAAAAGGTCATATAAAAATGTTGAGCATGCTCATTTTATTTTCCCTAATATCTACAATACAAAGTTTTCTGCATAAGATGTGCCGCAACGTCAACTTCTTTACTGAACTTGAAGTTAGTAACTGGACTGGACACAGCCGAGAGTATGGGCCGCAAGTGAGACTGCATTAGCTCTTATTCGCCACTGGGTGGCAGTCTCTAGCGGCCCATACAACACATAAATTCATATTGCGCAATGGAAGGGTAGCTGGCCTCTACTTTCTTGCGCAATATGAATGTAATGAATTATATTACTTTTTTTAAAAAAAAAACAAAAACAAAAGTCAATAAACTACTGAATTTGGTGGAGGGGTGGGGGGGTCACCTTTTGATGAAAAAAAATTTGGAAAAAAATGATTTTTTTTATATATTATTATAAAAAAAGGCTGTAATACACCACATTAGCCAGCGGAGGCACTGCCTCACCTGCCTCCTATGAGTGCACGTTGCAAGTGGAGTTATTTAAGATATAAATGCTTGACCGGGAAATTTTAAAAAAATGAGCCAATCAGGGTATGTCTACCGGTTTCAGCTTAAAAAAAAAAAAGGCTTTTTGAAGCTGAAACCAGTAGACGTACCCTGATTTTTCCTGGTCAAGAATTACAAGCATTTCAAGTTGAATGCACAGATGCCGGTAAGGAGTTCACTGTGAGGAACAGAGGAAGGAAGGAGCAACTCAGTAACAGGCTCGACGGAGCAACTGAGTGACATTAATCACTTGCTCAGACACTTTAAGACCCAGCAACGGATCCAACTACAGAGGTCTGTGTGATCACGCAGCTTAAATAAGCTGACAGGCTGACACACAGGACAGTGAAGCACACAACATCACTAACCTAGGTGAATACAGTATTTTAAATCACCCATAGAGCACTTCTGGAAATAATCTTCACCACTTTAGTTGAAATTATTTTTATTATTATTATTGCAGAACATATAAAACTTACATCACATATTATTTGTTCAGGTAAGATCCCCTTCCCTTCCCACCTTTCAAAGAGAAATCTTTAGTTTCTTGTCTAGTAGGCATGAGTTTATGTGATGTCAAAATTGTGGAAATAAGATTTTAGCGCAGCTTCAACCAGAATATTCTGTATGTCCATGCATCCGCATATATTATTATAACCTCTAAAAGCAAGAGGAGTGTATATCATCCAAAATGCAGAAAAGTCCTTGTAACAGTACAACCGTTTTCCTCCCTCTATAGCTTTCAAATACATAAACGTGTAGATAATAACAATAAACATTAAACAAAAAAACAAAACATAAACTTTAACTGTAACTTGCCTGTCTCAATCGATCTTCTTTCGGAGATCCAGGGAGGAAGCCCCCCTGCTTACTCTTCAAGGGTTTCTCATAAACAGTCAGTGCCCTATGTCCCCTTGTAACTTTAATTTAATGTCTGTGTCTTGTAGTGTTTGTGTATTCTATTTCTTTAACAGTAATGTTTCAATATCCCTTCAGGATCCAGTAACTCCATATCTTTAGAAATTGGTCATGAGTTGCTTGTATAAAGGAGGCTGATTCGGATAACTTATATGTAGCTTTAATCTTCTCTATTATTTCTTCCCATGTGGGGGCCCCTATCTTCCAGTGTCTGGCCACACATATCCTAGTAGCTGTGCATAGTGTACGTATAAATGTGTTGATGGCTTTATTAAAGGGTTTAACATGTTCGTTTAATAACGCTTGGGACATTGTTAAAGTTATACGTTCATCTAGGACATCACTTAGTAGTGCAGATATAGCCTAGACCATATCTGTTGTATCTGGGGGCATTCCCACCACATGTGTATGTAGGTCCCCGTCTCAATACATGTTCTGTAGCAATTTTTGTCGCCCTTCTGGTTATAGTGTGATGTAATTACTGGCGTGAGATACCATCTGAAGGTGGTCTTAATACAATTCTCTTTAAAGTCTGCACTGATCAGACCCCTCCCTGCCGTATAGAAGATTTCTTCCCAATCCTCTTTTGATTGGATTTTATTTGTGTCTGATTCCCATTTTTCCATTAACGGTGTCTTAGAGATGTTTTTGGCCATTTGTATAGAGATGTATATGTGAGAAATCAGTTTTTTGTGTCTAGTACTTGAACTGGTGTATCATTCTAGTGTGGTCAGATGTTGTCTGGGGTTGCGAGTTATAGTGCTTGATACGGCTGATGCCATCTGTAAGTATAAAAACCAATGTAGCTTTTCTGGTTGTAATTTGTCTTGTAGTTGTTGGAATGTTGCTATTTTACCGTTATGTAAGAAGTCCGCAACTCTATAAAGTCCTTTGTTTTCCCATTTTCCTATCTGACTGTGAAAGTCCTGGTGCATTAGAGTCCTAATTGGTTTTTTTAGTGAGTCTGTAGGTAATAAATTTAGAGAAGAAGACAGTGAATTCCATAGTGCCATCATCTCCCCTGTTAATTTAGAAGCTTGCGATTTGTTAGAGATATGTCCCGTTTTTTTCCCAAAGAATATCATCTGAGTGTTTGTAACCTGCCACCAATGTCTCCACTTTTACCCATCTAAGGTTGTTTGGTCTTTTACCTAGTAAAGTGGTTTGTGCTAGTCTTGCCGCCTGGTAGTAGTTTATGAGATTGGGAACTCCTACCCCTCCTAGTTGTCTGTGTCGAAGTAGTGTATGGGATGGGATTCTAGCTTTCTTACAGCCCGTTATAAAGCCAATCAAGTCCGTTTGGAGTCTATTGAGGTCTACTAAAGGGATTTTGATTGGTAAGGTCCTAAATAGGTATAGAAGTCTTGGGAGAATGTTCATTTTAACAGTCGATAATCGACCATACCACGAGAAGCCACAGGCTTTCCATGTTTTTATCTCCCGCCTGATTGTTTTGTAGAGTGGGACATAATTCAATTTATATAGTTCTGCCATATCACTTGATAGTTTAATACCTAGGTATTTCAATGCCTCTTTTACCCATTTAAGTGCAAAGTTAGTGTCAATTAACTTTTTAGTGTGATTTGGAAGTGCGATAGGCAGCGCTTCACTCTTGTCTAAATTGATTTTTTATCCTGAAATGTCTGAGTAGTCTTGGATAATTTGATATAAATGAGGGAGAGATGTTAACAGTCTAGTCAGGGTGAGGAGGACATCGTTAGCAAACAGAGATATTTTAAATTCTTCCCCCCCTATCTTGATGCCATGTACCTCTGGAGCTAAACGGATTGTCGCTGCCAACGGCTCTATACAGAGTGCAAACAGGAGTGGTGACAGCGGGCAGCCTTGTCTTGTCCCGTTCCGAATATTAATACGTTTGGATTGGTAGCCTGCTGCTCTGATGTGTGCTGTGGGATGTGAATATAGACTTCTGATAGCCTGCATAAATGGACCCCTGAATCCCAATCGATCCAAAACTCCAAACATAAAGTCCCAATCTATCCTATCGAACGCCTTCTCCGCGTCCAAAGACAGGACCAGAGAAGGCGTCCGTGTTTTGTTCAGGTATTCCACCAGGGAGATCATACGTCTAGTATTGTCCGGGGCTTCCCTATCTAGAATGAATCCCACCTGATCTGGATGAACCAGGTCAGGTAGGTGTATCTTAAGTCGGTTTGCTAAGATTTTCGTGAATATTTTTATATCTTGGTTGATTAGTGATATGGGTCTATAATTTTGGCACAATTTTGGGTTTCTTCCCGGTTTGGGAATCACTACTATCTTAGCTTGAAGAATTTCGTCTGGGATTTCTTTGCCTTGTAATATGTCGTTGCAAAGTGTCACTATATGTGGGATTAATGTTGTTTTAAAAAGCTGGTAATATTCTCCTGGGAAGCCATCTGGGCCAGCTGCCTTCCCAGGTTTCAGTTCCCTGATAGCATTAAGTACCTCCCTGGTAGACACCTTCGCATTTAATTCATCCCTAACCTTTTCCTCTATGGGTTTGAGTTTTGCATTATCTAAAAATTTGCCTGTCATTTGCTTAGTATGATCAGTATGTGCCGTTTTTTCTCCGTCATAATTGTGCGTAATACAGAGCAAAAATCTTCACCACTTTAAAGGGACACTGAACCCAATTTTTTTTTTCTTTCATGATTCAGATAGAGCATGCAATTTTAAGCAACTTTCTAATTTACTCCTATTATCAATTTTTCTTTATTTGAAAAAGAAGGCATCTCAGCTAGTGAACCAGCCAATTTTTGGTTCAGACCCTGGACAGCAATGGTTTGTTGGTGGGTGAATTTATCCACCAATCGGCAAGAACAACCCAGGTTGTTCACCGAAAATGGGCCTGCATCTAAACTTACATTCTTGCTTCTCCCAATTTCTTTGTTTTATGTTTAAAGGGACACTCAACACCAGAATTTTTGTTGCTTAAAAAGAAAGATAATCCCTTTATTACCCATTCCCCAGTTTTGCATAACTAACAATGTCATAGAAATACCTCTGTGATTACCTTGTATCTATGCCTCTGCAAACTGCCCCCTTATTTCAATTCTTTTGACAGACTTGCATTTTAGCCAATCAGTGCTATCTCCAGGGTATTTTCACATGCATGAGCTATATGTCCTCTTTCATGCTGCTGGTTTTGTGGAGGGTCCTGTAGCCTCTGCTAAAAAGGCCTAAGGATTAATAAGTGTACTTGGTGTATAATCAAAGTTTTTTGTGATTTCACGGTTGCAACTAATGATCTCTGTGTTTCTAAAATCAATGCCTTTCCTGTAATCTAATTTTCTAAAGGATGCCATATGTCCTCTTTCATGCTGCTGGTTTTGTGGAGGGTCCTGGAGCCTCTGCTAAAAAGGCCTAAGGATAAATAAGTGTACTTAGTGTATAATCGAAGTTTATTGCGATTTCACGGTTGCAACTAATATCTCTGTGTTTCTAAAATCAATGCCTTTCCAGAAATCTATTTTTCTAAAGGATGCCATATGTCCTCTTTCATGCTGCTGGTTTTGTGAAGGGTCCTGGAGCCTCTGCGAAAAAGGCCTAAGGATAAATAAGTGTACTTGGTGTATAATCCAATTTTTTAGAGATTGAACGGTTGCAACTAATGATCTCTGTGTTTCTAAAATCAATGCCTTTCCAGAAATCTATTTTTCTAAAGGATGCCATATGTCCTCTTTACTGCTGCTGGTTTTTTTGAGGGTCCTGGAGCCTCTGCTACTAAGGCCTAAGGATAAATAAGTGTCCTGGTTGTCTAATCCATTTTTTTTTAGATTTCCCGGTTGCAACAAATTATCTCCGGGTTTCTAAAATCAATGCCTTTCCTGTAATCTATTAGTCACAAGGATGCCATATGTCCTCTTTCATGCTGTTGTTTCTGGTGAGGCTACGGGAGACTCTTCTAAAAAGGCCTAAGGATAAAGAAGTGTACTGGGTGTATAATCTATGTTTTTTTAGATTTCACGGTTGCAACTAATGATCTCTGTGTTTCTAAAATCAATGCCTTTATTGTAATATAAATTTCTAAAGGATGCCATATGTCCTCTTTCATGCTGCTGGTTTTGTGGAGGGTCCTGGAGCCTCTGCGAAAAAGGCCTAAGGATAAATAAGTGTACTTGGTGTATAATCAAAGTTTTTTGCGATTTCACGGTTGCAACTAATGATCTCTGTGTTTCTAAAATTAATGCCTTTCCTGTAATCTAATTTTCTAAAGGATGCCATATGTCCTCTTTCATGCTGCTGGTTTTGTGGAGGGTCCTGGAGCCTCTGCGAAAAAGGCCTAAGGATAAATAAGTGTACTTGGTGTATAATCCAATTTTTTAGAGATTGCACGGTTGCAACTAATGATCTCTGTGTTTCTAAAATCAATGCCTTTCCAGAAATCTATTTTTCTAAAGGATGCCATATGTCCTCTTTCATGCTGCTGGTTTTGTTGAGGGTCCTGGGGCCTCTGCTACTAAGGCCTAAGGATAAATAAGTGTCCTGGTTGTCTAATCCATTTTTTTTTTAGATTTCCCGGTTGCAACAAATTATCTCTGGGTTTCTAAAATCAATGCCTTTCCTTTAATCTATTAGTCACAAGGATGCCATATGTCCTCTTTCATGCTGTTGTTTCTGTTGAGGCTACGGGAGACTCTTCTAAAAAGGCCTAAGGATAAAGAAGTGTACTGGGTGTATAATCTATGTTTTTTTAGATTTCACGTTTGCAAAAAATTATCCACGGGTTTCTAAAATCAATACCTTTCCAGTAATCTATTATTCACAAGGATACCATATGTACTTTTTGATGCTGTTGTTTCGGTTGAGGCTCCGGGAGCCTCTTATTAAAAAGGCCTAATGAAAAATAAGTGTACTGGGTGTCTAATCAATATTTTTTTTGATTTACCGGTTGCAACTAATGATCTCTGTGTTTCTGAAATCAATGCCTTTCCTATAATCATTTTTTCAAAAGGATGCCATATGTCCTCTTTCCTGCTGCTGGTTTTGTCGACGGTCCTGGAGCCTCTGCTGCGCATAATAAAGAAAAAAAAAATAATTTAACTTGACTTAATAACTGAAGCATGACTTCAGGATTCAAGTGTGGTCGTAGGTAGTGGTTGTTGTTAGCAGATTATTTTTATTGCAAATTGCAATTGCCACAGCGTGCATAAAATTTGCGTCACTAGTCCAAATTTTAATTTTCTTTTTTTCATTCAGGATTAGTTTGGGGAATGGCGCAATATTGGAAACGCAAAAAACAGGTCTCCGTACCCATTGATATAAGGGGTGACTACTAGTGCTTTTACCAGTCTCCTCTTGGATAGCCCCAGAAAGTGTGAGTATGAATCCCAAAAAGAAAATTAAATTAAGGTTGAAAAATTACTCCTAAGTAAATTGTAAGACCTGGAGCTCCTCAAACACACGTCCTACCGCAACAGCTATAGGCTCCACCCACCCAAATCTTACCTTTTTTAATGCCAATTGATATTGCCACAGCTGGAACAACAGTAACTAACATGTGCGTCACCACAGTCTCCGAAGCTATTGTATACAAAAACAACAATAAAGAATTCCTTTTGGGGCGCAAAGAGATGGCTACCGGAACACTCCAGGAACTTCACAAAAGTGGCTGTCTTGTGTTTCCGGTGATGTTGTAGACATCTGGGTAGTGTACAGGGAGGGCAAAAATCCTCTCCATCTCTGTGCACCACAGGACAGGACGTCCTTGTCATCCATAAGCACATGAAATTGCTGGCATTTTCGTTGCTTCAAGAAGTTCAGTTTTTGTGGTGATAGTACAGAATAAAATAAACTTTGGTTTCCTACCATACTCAAGACAATCTTGTAGTTCAAGCTTCGGACTTGATGTGGGAAACAGTGGGCTGTTCATAGCAGGAAGATGATTTAGACAGAAGTAACGGGCTCTGATTGCAGGTGACACATGTTTATCGTCAATCATCAAAGGGGTTGCGTGCAGAATATGGCTGATGGCCCCTTATTCACATGTTTGTCCAGAGCAACAACATTTGCAAACAGCCAGAAGAGAGGTCGGTTCTCACCAGCCTTAAGTTGAGCTTCAATTACCAAATGCTGATATTCAAAAAATAGACAAACAGTGCCTTAAAAAACACATTTGCAATATGGATTCACCAGAGCAAGGTCATTACAAGTATTTCCCACAATAACAAAATTAAAATGACACAACTCTGCAACCTTCCCCTTCACATTATTATTGTCACACTCCATTGTACTCCTATGCCCACCTCCCTGCTCTTGTTTTTGTTGAGGGTCCTGGAGCCTCTGCTAAAAAGGCCTATGGATAAATAAGTGTACTGCGTGTCTAATCAATGTTTTTTTCTATTTCACGGGTCATATAAATGATCTGTGGGATTTTAAAATCAATGCCTTTCCTGTAATCTATTATTCAAAAGGATGACATATGTCCTCTTTCATGCTGTTGTTTCTGTTGAGGCTCCGGGACCCTTGTATTAAAAAGGACTAATGATAAAGAAGTGTACTGGGTGTCCAATCATTTTTTTTTCTATTTCACTGGTCATATAAATGATCTCTGTGTTTCTAAAATCAATGCCTTTCCTGTAATCTAATTTACAAAAGTATGCCATATGTCCTCTTTCCTGCTGCTGGTTTTGTTGAGGGTCCTGGAGCCTATGCTTAAAAGGCCTAAGGATAAAGAAGTGTACTGGGTGTCTAATCTATGTTTTTTTAGATTTCATGGTTGCAAAAAATTATCCACGGGTTTCTAAAATCAATGCCTTTCCTGTAATCTATTATTCACAAGGATGCCATATGTACTTTTTAATGCTGTTGTTTCTGTTGAGGCTCTGGGAGCCTCTTAATCTTATTAAAAAGGCCTAATGAAAAATAAGTGTACTGGGTGTCTAATCAATGTTTTTTTCTATTTACCGTTTGCAACTAATGATCTCTGTGTTTCTGAAATCAATGCCTTTCCTATAATCATTTTTTCAAAAGGATGCCATAGGTCCTCTTTCCTGCTGCTGGTTTTGTCGAGGATCCTGGAGCCTCTGCTGAGCATAACTTTTTTTTTTTTATTTAACTTGACTTAATAACTGAAGCATGACTTCAGGAGTCAGGTGTGGTCGTAGGTAGTGGTTGTTGTTAGCAGATTATTTTTATTGCAAATTGCAATTGCCACAGCGTGCATAAAATGTGCATCACTAGTCCAAATTTTAAGGTTTTTTTTCATTCAGGATTAGTTTGTGGACCGGCGCAATATTGGAAATGCAAAAAACAGGTCTCCGTACCCGTTGATATAAGGGGTGACTACTACTGCTTTTACCAGGCTCCTCTTGGATAGCCCCAGAAAGCGTGACTATGAATCCCAAAAAGAAAATTAAATTAAGGTTGAAAAATAACTCCAAAGTAACTTGTAAGACCTGGAGCTCCTCAAACACACATCCTACCGCAACAGCTATAGGCTCCGCCACCCACAAATCTTAACTTTTTCATGCCAATTGATATTGCCACAGCTGGAACAACAGTAAATAGCATGTGCGTCACCACAGTCTCCGAAGCTGTTGTCGGATGTATACAAAAACACTGATAAAGTATTCCTTTAGGAGCGCAAAGAGATGGCTACCGGAACACTCCAGGAACTTCACAAGAGTGGCTGTATTGTGTTTCTGGTGATGTTTGAGACATCTGGGTAGTGTACAGGGAGGGCAAAAATCTTCTCCATCTCTGTGCACCACAGGACAGGACGTCCTTGTCATCCATAAGCACATGAAATTTCTGGCATTTTCGTTGCTTCAAGAAGTTCATTTTTTGTGGTGATAGATAGTACAGAATTAAATAAACTTTGGTTTCCTACCATACTCAAGACAATCTTGTATTTCAAAATTCGTACTTGCTGTGGGAAAGAGTGGCCTGTCCATACCAGGAAGATGATTTAGACAGAAGTAACGAGCTCTGCTTGCAGGTGACACATGTTTATCGTCAATCATCAAAGGGGTTGCATGCAGAATATGGCTGATGGCCCCTTATTCACATGTTTGTCCAGAGCCACAACATTTGCAAACAGCCAGAAGAAAGGTCGTTTCTCACCAGCCTTAAGTTGAGCTTCATTTACCAAATGCTGATATTCAAAAAAAATAGACAAACAGTGCCTTAAATAACACATTTGCGATATGGATTCACCAGAGCAAGGTCATTGCAAGTACTAAGTTCCCACGATAACAAAATTAAAATGCCACAACTATGCAATCTTCACCTTCAGATTATTATTGTTACACTCCATTGTACTCCTATGCCCAGCTCCCTGCTTTTGTTTTTGTTGAGGGTCCTGGAGCCTCTGCTGAAAAGGCCTATGGATAATAAAGTGTACTGGGTGTCTGTTCAATGTTTTTTTTTTATTTCCCGGTTGCAAGTAATTATCTCAGTGTTTCTAAAATAAATGCCTTTCCTGTAATCTATAATTCAAAAGGATGACATATGTCCTCTTTCATGCTGTTGTTTCAGTTGCGGCTCCGGGACCCTCGTATTAACAAGGCCTGAGGATAAATAAGTGTAACCGGTGTCTAATGAATGTTTTTTTCTATTACACGGGTCATATAAATGATCTGTGGGTTTCTAAAATCAATGCCTTTACTGTAATCTTTTATTCAAAAGGATGACATATCTCCTCTTTCATGCTGTTGTTTCGGTTGAGGCTCCGGGACCCTCGTATTAAAAAGGCCTGAGCATAAATGAGTGTCACTGGTGTGTAATCAATGTTTTTTTCTAATTTCACGGTTGCAAATAATGACATGTGGGTTTCTAAAATCAATGCCTTTACTGTAATCTTTTATTCAAAAGGATGACATATGTCCTCTTTCATGCTGTTGTTTCAGTTGCGGCTCCGGGACCCTCGTATTAACAAGGCCTGAGGATAAATAAGTGTAACCGGTGTCTAATGAATGTTTTTTTCTATTACACGGGTCATATAAATGATCTGTGGGTTTCTAAAATCAATGCCTTTACTGTAATCTTTTATTCAAAAGGATGACATAACTCCTCTTTCATGCTGTTGTTTCGGTTGAGGCTCCGGGACTCTCGTATTAAAAAGGCCTGAGCATAAATAAGTGTCACGGCTGTCTAATCAATGTTTTTTTCTAATTTAACGGTTGCAAATAATGATCTGTGGGTTTCTAAAATCAATGCCTTTACTGTAATCTTTTATTCAAAAGGATGACATATCTCCTCTTTCATGCTGTTGTTTCAGTTGAGGCTCCGGGACCCTCATATTAAAAAGGCCTGAGCATAAATAAGTGTCACGGGTGTGTAATCAATGTTTTTTTCTAATTTCACGGTTGCAAATAATGATCTGTGGGTTTCTAAAATCAATGCCTTTCCTGTAATCTTTTATTCAAAAGGATGACAGATCTCCTCTTTCATGCTGTTGTTTCGGTTGAGGCTCCGGGACCCTCGTATTAAAAAGGCCTGAGGATAAATAATTGTGTAACGGGTATCTAATGAATTTTTTATTTTATTTCACGGGTCATATAAATGATCTCTGGGATTCTAAAATCAATGCCTTTCCTGTAATCTATTATTCAAAAGGATGACAGTACTACCAAAATACAGCCAATGAAGGGCCTTAGGAAGACTGAGCCAAAGTTGGATTGTAGTATTTGGTTAGGCTAATCATGATGGCCATGTAGACCACCACCACCGAGAGTCCTGGAAGTAACAGGGATGATGAGATGAAAGAGCTAAGAATAGTAGAACTTGAAACAACAGAGTTAGCCATGGGTGTTAGTGCAAATCCGCTTGGCTTTTTTTTGGCTTTGAGTGCGGCTATTCATGCAGGCCATATAGAGCTGACAACATTCGGTGTCGTATCAGCTATTAAACTAATAAGAACAGTACTACCAAAATACAGCCAATGAAGGGCCTTAGGAAGACTGAGCCAAGGTTGGATTGTAGTATTTGGTTAGGCTAATCATGATGGCCATGTAGACCACCACCACGAGAGTCCTGGAAGTAACAGGGATGATGAGATGAAAGTGCTAAGAATAGTACTACTTGAAACAACAGAGTTAGCCATGGGTGTTAATCCAAGACCGCTTGGATTTATTTTTGTATTGGGTGCGGCTAATCATGCAGGCCATATAGAGCTGCCACCATTCGGTGTTGTATCAGCTATAAAAATAAGAACTGTACTATCAAAATACAGACAATGAAGGGCCTATGAAGCCTGAGCAAAGGTTGGATTGTAGTATTTTGTTCGGCTAATCATGATGGCCATGTAGACCACCCGTAACAGGGATGAAAGTGCTAAGAATAGTACTAATTGAAACAACCGAGTTAGCCATGGGTGTTAGTCTAAGACCACTCGGCTTTTTTGGGGGTTTGGGTGCAGCTAATCATGAAGGCCAGATAGACCTGCCACCATTTGGTGTTGTAACAGGTATGAAAATGCAAAGAACAGTACTACTTAACACAGCCTACTTACCATGGGTCCCAGAGCATATGTTTGGTTGTTATATTTTGTAAGGGTAATCATGCAGGCCATATAGACCTCCACCGATAGGGTGAGTATGAGTAACAGCTATTAAAATGCCAAGGACATTACTAATTAACACAACATAGTTACCATGGGTCGCAGACCAAGAGCAGATGTCTTATTATTATATTTTGTATGGGTAATCATCCAGGCCGTATAGACCTCACCAAATAGGGGGAGTTACAGAGATTAAAGTGCTAAGAATGGTAGTACTTAAAACACAACCTCGTTAAAATAGGTAGCAGACCACATGTCTTATTATTATAATTTTTCAGGGTAATCTGGCAGGCCATATAGAACTCCCCCGATAGGGGGGAACAGGGATTAAAGTGCTAAGAAAAGTACTAATTGACACAAGCTAGTTGGGTCCAAGAACGCATGTTCGATTATTAGAATTTATTAGGGTAATTATATATCTAACAAATCTATCTATTTCTCTTCTATCGATTCTATCTAACTATCAATCTATGTATATCTATCTATCCTATCTATCACTATCAATCTATCTTCTGTCCGGGATGTTTTGAGACAGCCACTTTGGGAATGTTAGTTGATTTAGACCCATTATGGCTTAAAAGCAGACTCTGCATAAACTATGTAATTTTCCATGGGAGTTTTGCCAGGGATCCCCCTCCAGCATGCAACAGTCCAGGTGTTAGTACCCTTGAAACAACTTTTCCATCACTATTGTGGCCAGAAAGAGTCCTTGTAGGTTTTAAAGTTCGCCTGCCTATTGAATTCAATGGCGGTTCGAGTCCGCGGTTTGCGAACCGAAAATTTTAGGCTCGCGACATCACTACTTATATTATGTCTGAGAAAGTAGCTTGGATACAAGGGGATACGGAACAATGTAACAAAATATGGTTCTACTGGATAATGCATAATTCATAGTTGTTAGGTAATAGACATCGCAAGTGGGGAATCCAGATAGAAAAATTCCTTACTTTGATACACTGGATAAGATTGAGCTAAATAAAGATTTCAGACAATGTAGTAATAGGAAATAATTGCAAACGCAAACACTGATCTTGTTTTGTTTTATGTTTTATTTTATGGATATTATGATTTTTTCTTTTGTTGTTAAAAACACAAAGTTTATTATGTGTTCTTGTTTGATATCCAATACACATAAACTGTTTCTGTACTATCTAAAAATGAGGCATCCCAGGATGCAGTAACTGTTGTAATATTGATATATGGAAACAAATAAAAGAATTTTCAACTAAATATAGAGTTAAGGTCACAGCTTTCAGTTTGCTCAATTGTTTTATGACGGAAAAATTCTGTCATATGTCCTTAAGAGGTTAAAGGTACAGTCAAGTCCAATAAAAATTTTCATGATTCAAATAGGGCATTCAATTTTAAACAACTTTCCAATTTACTTTTATCACCAATTTTGCTTTGTTCTCTTGGTATTCTCTTGGTATTCTTTGTTGAAAGCTAAACCTAGGAGGTTCATATGCTAATTTCTTAGACCTTGAAGGCCGCCTCTAATCTGAATGCATTTTGACCACTAGAGGGCATTAGTTCATGTGTTTCATATAGATAACATTGAGCTCATGCACTTGAATTTACCTTGGAGTGAGTACTGATTGGCTAAAATGCAAATCTGTCAAAAGAACTGAAATAGGGGGGCAGTCTGCAGAGGCTTAGATACAAGGTAATTACAGAGGTAAAACGTGTATTATTATAACTGTGTTGGTTATGCAAAACTGGGGAATGGGTAATTTAAGGGATTATCTATCTTATAAAACAACAAAAATTCTGGTGTTGACTGTCCCTTTAAATCCATCTGGAACTGTAGTGCCAAATTTAGGGCTAGATCACAAGTGGAGCGCTAATGTATCGCACACCCGCAAATGGGCAGATCAGCCCGTTTGCAGGCACGCAATAAATAACAAGCCATTACCAGTGGCAGGTTATTGCTACCTGAACTCGCGGATAGCAATTAGCGCTGAGAAAATTAACCAGAGATCAGGTATCTGGTTAATTTTCTAAAAGTGCCCTGAATGCCCCCAAAATAAATCTTTTAGTTTTTTTCCATTAAAAAAAAAATTACTACAGTAGGCAGTTTTAGGGGTTAAAAGTGGTGGGTGTGAAAAGTGCCTTTACATTGAGGTCTATGGGAACTTTGTGCTCCCTGTAAATATATATGAAGTGCCAAGGTTTGCCATCACTGATATAGATACTACTATTCAACAAAGCTCTCAAACCAACACTCCTAAGCTGGGTTTGTCTCAAATCGAGTTAATATCTGTTAAAAGCTGCATGCACAAAAACATAATTTATGTAAGAACTTATTGGTCTATATGCATTTGGGTTTTCTGGATCTTTATCTTTCTTATATATTAATGTGACTGTAGATGCAAAGAACAGATCAGACCCTGCAGAGTTATCCCTATAGTACTGATTAAAGAGATCACTTAACGTACCAGGGAGTTCATTTTTCAGAATTCTATAAAATTCCACCGGAATTTGATCTGGACCTGGAGATTTATTCAATTTGGCCTTTCCTATCTCTTTAATAATTTCCTCTTCTGCTATCGGTAGATTTAGTTCCATTAATTCGTCTGGATCTATTTTTGGTGGAATAACTTTTCCCCAAAACTGTTCTTTTATCTTTTTATCACATGCTCCTGCCATGTTAATTTCCTTGTAATATTCATACATTGCCTGTCTTATTTTACTCGCAGTAGTGTACCTTGTATCCCCGATTTTAATTGATGTTAAATATCTTTTCTCAGCCTGCCTGTTCTTCATTATTTTTGACAATACTTTAGCTGACCTTCCATGATGACTGGTGAAAAAAGCATTCATTTTTTTTTCCTGTTTAGCCATTTTTATTTTCAGGAAGTCCTCTCTTTCTGTCTTTGCCTTTGTGTAGTCAGCCCAGCTTTTCTCATTAGGCGTACTGATATAGGCTTTATACTTGTTTTTTAATTGGTTTGCCAACTGCACATCTTTTGCTGTGATTTTTTTCCTCCATTTAACCATATAGGCTTTTATTTCTCCCCGGAGGACTGCCTTGGCAGCCTCCCAGAATATTTCAATCTTGTGGTAATAATTTTTGTTTTCATCATAGTATAATTTCCATTTTTTTATTAAAAACCTATTAAAGTCACTATCCTGTACTAGCGATCTAGGGAAATAAAAGTTGTTAACACCACTCTTCTGTCTCCTAATCCTGTCTATCTCCAGTCCTACAATTGCATGATCTGAAATTAGTATATCCTGGATCCTAGGATTAAGGTCAAGTGAGAACATAGCTTCACTTATTAGAAAGAGATCTATCCGAGACATCGCTTTATGTGTCTTAGACTCGCATGTAAATGCTCTTGTATCTGGATTTTTTATTCGCCAAATATCAAATAGATTCAGCTTACTACGAAAAGAGGCGAATAGTTTTTATTCCGATTTCCTACCTATCTGGGAGTAGCCAGTTCTAATTCTATCCAGCATTGGTATTGAAGTCTCCAGCGACAATCAAATTTTTATTGATATATGGAAATAATTTAATATATATTTTTTCCCATCTAGCTCATTTGGACCATATATATTACAAATTACTAAGTGTGTGTCACCATGTTCTACTTCAGCTTTGATGTACCTCCCCTCTGGATCCTGTATTTGGTTAACAATTTTGTACATAAACTTTCTTGCAAATAATATTGCGACCCCTCTCTTACGTTTCGGTCCAGGGGCGGATAATATCTCACCTACCCAATTACATTTAAGTTTAGCGATCTCCTCGTCTTGTAGGTGCGTGTCCTGTATAAGAGCAATATCTGGCTTATTTTTTTTTAGTAATTTTAAAATTATACTCCTCTTTGCTGGGGAAGTTATTCCCCCAACATTCCATGACAGAATATTAACTATTTTAAACTATAAAACCGGACTTCTGTCAGTAGAGCAGAATAATAAAAAAAAAATAAAAAAAAAAAAAACATTACAAAAGATAAAAACTCTTTACTCTGCAAACCATATCTCTGTACAGCTAAACTCAACACTATCATAAATTTAATACATTTATGATCTAAAAAGAATAGAACCTTTATGATGACCCGTAGGTAGTTGTTATTGTTATCATACATTGCAAAAACCAAGCAGGGCGATACCTCTAAACCTATATCTTCGGCTATAGTGTACTAATAAAATCTTGAGCTTCTTTAGCCATTTTCAATGTCAAATTTTCATTATTTGCTTTGAAGCAAATTTTTGCTGGATATATAAGCCTAGCCTGTACACCTTTCTGTATTAAAGTTGTGCAATAAGGGGCCATTTCCCTACGTTTCATTTGTGTCTCCATTGAATAGTCTTGAAACAAAAGTATCCTATTCTGACCTACCATTAACGTGTTTTTCTGCTTAAATTGTCTCATTATTGTAACCTTAGCTTGAAAATTCAGATATTTTATCATAATAGGTCTTGGTTTGATTGTGCTTTCAGGACCCCCTTTAGGTGGCCCTAGTCTATGTGCCCTTTCTACCATAAACAATGAATCTACAATTTGCAGACCTAGTAATGTTGGCAGGTCTTGCGAGGCAAATTTATTTAAATCCTGGGGCATAATAGCTTCTGGCAGACCAACTATTTTTATATTATTCCTGCGTGACTGATCTTCTAATTCCTCCACTTTAGCTTGTAGTTTTGTTATTGTTACTTCCTGAGCTTTAACTTTCTTATCTTGTGATCCTGCCTGGTCCTCCAAATTGGAGACTCTTAATTCTACCTCTGCTATCCTTTTTGAAAATTGTCTAACTTCCTCCGTGAGGCCACTTATATCATTTTTAATAGCATTAAATTGTGGCATTATTAAATCCGTAATTTGTTGCATAAGTGTCTGAGTCTCCTGCTTATCAGGTTGTACCGTTTGTGTCTCCATACTGGTTTCTAACTCCAAGTTTTTGTTGCTTTCTTATCGCGTTCAGGTGGCATTGCTGGCGATTTTTTTGCTTGTGTGATGAATCTATCCATGTGTTTGTGAAAGTGAGCTTTCCCTATTTATACCCTATCAGTGTGGGTATAATTAATTAATCGGACCAATAAAGTGCAACAAAGTGTGTGTATATATATATATATATATATATATATACACACACACATACATACACCTATATATGCATATATATATGCACATACACATACATACACAGACAACAACCGCAGGGTGAAGTGTGCATTGCCCCACCCTATCAGGGCAAGGGCAAGGGCAAGTGATGAAAAAAAAAGAGGTGACAAAAACAAAAAAGAAAAAAAAGGGGAAAAAAGAAAAAGTGAACAAAAAAACTATTTAAACGCTGAATTCAGCTTCAGTGAATGTGTTAGACGCCAGCCATTATTACTTCATATTCTCCTGAAACATCTTTTGGAACAAATTTATCAGAGCTAGCACACAAAGAAACTTTTGAAATGCCAAAAGGTAGAGAGCACTAACTCATATGTTTGTGGGCGTATAATCAAACAGGTAAGTAATATATATTTAACCATATCATCAGACACAACAGGTTACCCTATTTTTCTTGCAGAACTTCAAACAGACCCTGCTAACAGTATAGCTGCAAGATATATATAAATAAAGAGAGAGAAAAAACAGTATCACCAATCTTTCTAACCCAGCTTGACTTTTGACAGAATGTTTTGATAACTTGTACCCTATTACAATGAGTTATGAAAAAAACATTTTCTTATATTCCAACTTTAGACCATGCTCAAAAATAAAACATGCATATCCATATTCAGGTATCACTATTCCTGTATTAGCCTGAGCTTTGTAAGTCGATAATGTTTGCAACAAACAGCAACACAAAAAGGACACTTCTTCCAAGATCAACAGATCCTCAAAATGTCTAAAATTGTTACAATGTTGTTTATCTCAGGTTCATATTGTAATCCGCTCTGCCATAGCTTCTGTCCCCAGTTATAAGTGGTATCGGATTAGCATACACATTTAATCTTTTTAGGCCCTTTAACATCAGGCACCCCTTTCAAATGAGCAATTGTATAGACAGAAAATGTCAGATAAAAAGTACCTTCTCTTTTCTTTTTATAACCTACTGCCGACCAGGACCCTTCTTTTTCTATGAGGCCGATGGCTTTCCTCCTGACATGCAGTTGTGTGGTCGTCACTTACTTGCCCCGAGGGTAGAAGATGAATACCTGTTGCTTTGTTTTTCCCCACCGGGTTTAGGCTTTCCGTGTGCTTAGTTCACTCGGGCCAGGTCTTGCCTCGGCTTTTCTCTGTCTCCTCCGGGGCCACCGTAGGCTGTGTTAGCCAGAAGCCCTCAGGTGCGACTCACCTCTGCGGCGTCTCGACTCTGTGCCGTACCGGTATTGCTACCCTCGATCACTCCTTGGACCAGCTCCACAGGTGTCCACACCGGGCAGAACTCCAAGCCTGTGTTCTCTTCAGGTCCTCCACTTTTCCGGTCTACTCAGTGGCTTTGGATCCTCACACTGACACTGACACCGACACCTTACGGTCTTTGTTGTAGTCCCGTCTCATCCAGGTGAGTGGTCGGTGCTTCAGTTTTAGTACCTGTTCACCACTTGTAGAGATAGGTAGTAGAGCAGCTTCTGCCACAAAGCTTAAATTGGCATATAGGGACCTCCGCATCTGGGACCGAATGGTCCGTTATCCAAGCCGGTAGTGGCCGGCAAAGGCGTCCTATGATGTGGGGAGTTGTTGCTAGGCCCAGCGAGCCTAGTAGAGAGTCTTAGCAGCGTGCTCACTCTCCTTCCCCCAACCGGAAGTCTCTCAGTCCGACATTTATGTAAGAACTTACCTGATAAATTAATTTCTTTCATATTGGCAAGAGTCCATGAGCTAGTGACGTATGGGATATACAATCCTACCAGGAGGGGAAAAGTTTCCCAAACCTCAAAATGCCTATAAATACATCTCTCACCACTCCCACAATTCAGTTTAACAAATAGCCAAGTAGTGGGGTGACAAAATAAGGAGTAGAAAAGCATACATAAAGAAGAAATGGAAATATAATTGTACTTTTAAAGAAAAATTATAACCACCATAAAAAGGGTGGGCCTCATGGACTCTTGCCAATATGAAAGAAATTAATTTATCAGGTAAGTTCTTATATAAATTATGTTTTCTTTCATGTAATTGGCAAGAGTCCATGAGCTAGTGACGTATGGGATAGAAATATCCAAGATGTGGAGGTCCACAGAAGAGTCACTAGAAAGGAAGGGATAAAATAACAGCTAATTACACTGAGAAATTAAATCCACACAATAATTAAGTTTTTCTCAAAACTTAATTATTGTTTCTCAACAAAAGCAGTAGAATCAAATTGTTTCTCAACAAAAGCAGTAGAATCAAACTGAGACATCTGCCTGAAGCACTTTTTCTACCAAAGACTGCTTCAGAAGAAGCAAATACATCAAAATGGTAAAAACAATAAAAGTATTGTCGGGGTTTTTTTCCTGTTTGCCATGTGCTGCTGGCAGCCATTTTACTCACCTCTCTTGCTGACTATGGTGCATTGTGGGGGATGCTGCTCATTTCCTGCACTTAATTTTATGGCCAGACTGGTGTGCATCATCCATGTGAGACAGGATGCAGTCTCAGAATTGTGATGTCATCACTTATTATTTAAAGGGCCTCTGTTCAGTATGCTTTGCCTTTGTGTTGTCTCAGACCTGTTTGTGAGAGTTCCTGTGTATTACCTGGCTGTCTGACGTCCTTCCTGGTTCCTGATCCCTGGCTTGTTCCTGACTCTGCTGTTTTCCTTGTTCCTGATCCGGCTCGTCTGACTATTTGCTTTGGCTCCTGACTCTGCTCGTCTGACTACCAGCTCTGGTTTTGACTCCTGGCTTATTTGACTTGTGGACTTTTTATTATTTTTTGTTATTAATAAAGGTGTGATTATTTTTGCACTTTTCGTCTGTCTGATTCCTGGCACCCTGACATTACGCAAAGGCCATGAATCCTGATGGTGCTAATAATCCACCTTTACCTTCCATCATTTCCAGGATGGATGAACAGGATCACCACATGGTTTAATTTGCACTAGCCCTGCAAACCCTGCTGACTCGCACTGCACATTTGGACCAAAGTGTCCCACAAGTTATGGCTGCTCCTGTTTCCGCTGCTGCACCTAGGCCTTCCAGGAGCATGTCCGATTCTGCACCTCTACCTCAGTGATATGGAGGTGATCCTATTCAGTGCAGAGGGTTTTTTAACCAGGTGGGCATTTACTTTGAGAGGTTACCTCAGGCGTTTCCCTCTGACAGAGCTTTCCTTCTCCTCTGCATATCACCCTCAATCCAATGGGGCTGCGGAATGGTCTAATCAAGCTCTGGAACAGTTCCTCCATTGCTATGTTTCAGATCACCACAATAATTGGTCTGAACTGTTACTTTGGACAGAGTTTGCTTGTAATAGTGCTATTAATGCTTCCTCCAAGTTATCCCCATTCATGGCGAATTATGGGTTTCAACCATCCTTGTTGCCCGATTCATTCATGTCTCAGGGTATTCCGGCTTTGGAGGAGCATCTCCAGCAACTACGTTCCACGTGGGTGCAGATTCAGGATTGCCTTCATCGTTCTATGCAGCGCCAAAAGTTCCAGGCTGATTGTAGGCGTCTTCCTACCAGGTTGTTGAGAGAGTTTGGCTGTCCTCCTGCAACTTGAACCTTTGTGTGCCTTCCAATCAACTGGCTCCCCGTTATGTTGGTCCTTTTCAAATACTCCGACGGGTCAATCCTGTGGCCTACGCTCTTGACCTTCATCCTGCAATGTGCATCTCCAATGTTTTTCATATCTCCCTCTTGAAACTATTGGTTTGTAATCAGTTTACCACCGTGTTGCCTCGTCCCCATCCTATCTTTGTTGACAACCATGAGGAGTATGAGGTCAGCAGCATTATTGACTCTTGCATGTCCAGGGGCTGAGGTCTGGAGGAGCGTTATTGGGTTCCCTCCTCTGATGTTCATGCTCCCGCCCTCCTCCGTGCCTTCCATGCCCATTTCCCCAATAAGCCTTTTGTCCTCCCGCAGGGGAGGGGTCGTTGAGGGGAGGGTACTGTCAGGTTTTTCCCTGTTTTGTTTGCCATGTGCTGCTGGCAGCCATTTTACTCACCTCTCTTGCTGACTATGGTGCATTGTGGGGGATGCTGCTCATTTCCTGCACTTCCTTTTATGGCTAGACTGGTGTGCATCATCTGTGTGAGACAGGATGCAGTCTCAGAATTGTGATGTCATCACTTATTATTTAAAGGGCCTCTGTTCAGTATGCTTTGCCTTTGCGTTGTCTCAGACCTGTTTGTGAGAGTTCCTGTGTATTACATGGCTGTCTAACGTCCTTCCTGGTTCCTGATCCCTGGCTTGTTCCTGACTCTGCTGTTTTCCTTGTTCCTGATTCCTGCTCGTCTGACTATTTTCTTTGGCTCCTGACTCGGCTCGTCTGCCTACCAGCTCTTGTTTTGACTCCTGGCTTATTTGACTTGTGGACTTTTTATTATTTTTTGTTATTAATAAAGGTGTGATTATTTTTGCACTTCTCATCTCAGTCTGATTCCTGGCACCCTGACAAGTATGCAAAAAAGACCAAATTACTTATTTGCAAATCTGATTAGCCTAAGCCTCTTCTGAAAAAAGCCCCAAAAAAGGCGACTGAACTTAGTAGAATGAGCTGTAAAACTCTGGGGGAGCCTGCCCTGCCTCAAAATAAGCCTTGAAAAACAAAAGCTTAATCAGGATGCCAAAGAAATGTCAGAGGCTTCCTAACCTTTTCTGGAACCAGAAAAAACAGCAAATAGACTAGCAGTCTTCTGAAATCCTAGCAACCTCGATATAGAATTATAAAGATCTTACCACATCCAAAGAATGTAAAGAACTCTCAAAGAATTATTTAGGATTAGGACACAAAGAAGGGACAACATATTCTCTACTAATGTTGTTCAAATTCACAACCTTAGGAAAAAAAGAAGTCCACAAAACAACTTATCTAGATGAAAAAAAATCAGATAAGGAGACACACAAGAGAGAGCTGATAAATCAGAAACTCTTGTAGCAGAGATATAGTCTACTTCCAAGAAAGTAGATAATCTTCAAACCAAATAAGACTCCAAAAAGGAAAAATTAATAAATGAACAGGCTTGATACCAATCAAAGCCTGAACAAAACAGTGAATATCAGGAAGATAAAATTTGCAGACAAACTTATCCAAACCATCCTGAAAAACTGTAAAATCCTAGGAATTCAAAAAGAACACCAAGAGAATTTATGAAAAGAAAAGTTGTGATATTGAATGTCTGAAAGCAAAGAAATGGAAAAGTTCTCTCATAAAAGAGGCCAAGCCTGAAAGAGCTCTGAAAAATAGCATGGAGTTCCAAAATATTGATTGGAAACCTCACCTCTTGAAGTTTCCCCCCTTGTGCTGTCAAAAGGCCCTCAGACAGCTCCCCAACCTGTAAGACTTGCATCTATTAAGAATTACAGTCCAGGAAGGACAAACAAAAGGAGGCCCCCTGAATAAAATTATGATAGACTAATCACCAAAACAGAGAGAGTAGAGTGTTAGGATTTAAAAATATCAACTATGATATTTAAAAACAAACCCTGTATCATTGATTCAGTATGCAAATCAAAAAGAGATCTCATATGAAAAACAAGCAAAGGGAACCACGCCCGATGCTGCAATTATGGGACCTAACAACTTCCATGCACATAGCCACTGAAAGAAATGTTCTAGACTGTAAGTTAGACAGGCTAATGCCACTTACAATTGACTTTGGTCCGATAAAGACAGACATGAACACAGAATCTATCTAGAAACCCAAAAAGAATTAATCCTTGTCTAAATACACAAAACTCTTAGTTAAATTAAATCCTCTAACCATGTCTTGAAGAAACAAAACTTAGTTGATTCATGAGGAATTCCACAAAAAGAAGAATCCATATATTTGAAAACTGCTCTTTCATATGTATGTATTGGGTTACTCATAAAGCGTGTCTAATCACCCGTAAGGGACTCAAGGTGCTGCCCAAATAATCGACCTCGGAAGGATGAAAGGCTGAATGGACCTCGTCGGGAATCAAACCTGCAACCCTCAAGTTGCTACAGAGCTCAGTCACAGTGCATTAGCATGCTGAGCTATCTGTCTGACTTAAATAAAAGAAAAGTTTAAGCTATTACCAAGATACCATCTAAATAAAAAAGCCCCACAATATCCTACTGTCTGAAGACAGAAAGAAGGGCACCAAGAACCTTTGAAATGATTCATAAAGCTGTGACTAAACCAAAAGGAAAAGCGACAAATTGGTAAAGCTTAAAAGAAAATCTCAGAAACCACAAGTGGTCTGAATGTAATAAAATATGAGGATAAACATCCTAAAAAATGAAAAAGGACATGAAATGGCCTTAACAAAAAGGCATAGTAGTCCTTATAATCGCCAACTTAAAAGTGGAGACTCTAACAAAACAAAAAAGTCTTCAGATCCAAGAATGGACTGAATAAACTTTCCTTCTTAGAGACAAAGAATAGAATTGAAATAGAAACCCAAATCCTGTTCCTGCAAAAAGAACTGGCATAATCACACCTGAAAAAAATTCACAGTGTGTACTGAGAAAGAAAGAAAGATTCTTCCCATAGAAGGTCTCATTTTAGAAATGTATTCAAACTCTAAGAATAATATAGAATTTGGACTGAATTCATCCAAAAACAATTGAATCTGCCCCCCACCAGAAGGACTGGTTTGAAAACCGAACCTTTATGCAGTTTTATAACTAGTAATTTATAAAGCGTTTTTTCCCCCCAGAAGGATACAAAAAAAAAAACGCTTCTTCAGTGCTTACACTCGGGGTTAACCAAATTAGCAGCTGATAAAAACAGTAGTTATTATTACCAAAATACAATAAATTGACCTCAAAGGCCAAAGGGCTGTATTAACCCTGCCGGGAAATGAATCTATGACCCTTGGGTCTAGAACAAGCATTTGTAGTCAGAACATACACCAACTGATCTACATCACTGGACTAAAATTAGGGCAGAATATAACTCTAAACCTCCAGAAATAATGGAGATAATAGAAATCAAATAAATTATTATCCTAACAAGAGAGAGATAATAAGATATATTTGAAATCATAATAATAGTTATAGTAAACATAATTAAATGAATACATCTAAAGTAAATAAACAGAGTTATATACTTAAGAATCTGAAAACTGCTTATGCTAACTGTTCAACAAAGGATAATAGAACAGTAATGTCAGCCACAGATAAAGCTGAGCTAAAAATATAAACGGTACATGAATATGCTCTATTAAGGTTATATTTAAATTCTAAAAAATCCTGAAAACAAGTGCCAATTTCTATAGAAATAGTAGTACAGACCCAAGAGGGAATCAGAATAACCATACTCTAGAATTATAATACAGATAGTATATTGAATAGGAAAAAAACCTCAAAAGCAATGTTAAAATACAGATTTGAAAAGGATTATTAACATACAGCTAGATTACGAGTTGTGCGTTATGAGTGAAAAAGCAGCGTTATGGCTCTTTTTCACTACCGCTGGTATTACAGGTGTTGTAGGTATAGGTGTACCGCACACCTTTTTGGCCGTCACACAACGTAACTACCGCACCTTTCAAAAGGTCCTTTTTCAATGGGACATCCATAGTGCCGGTATTACGAGTTTGCCTGTCTTGCCAAAAAGTGAGCGGTACAGCCTATAACTACAAGCTCTGTACCGCCACCTGAAAGTCAGTAGTTATGAGTTTTACGTTACAAAGCTGTACCATAAAACTCATTACTAAAGTGTTACAAAGTACACTAAACACCCATAAACTACCTATGAACCTCAAAACCGAGGCCCTCCCACATTGCAAACGCAAAAATAAAATTATTAACCCTTAATTTGCCGCTGCGGACATTGCCGCCACTATAATAAGCATATTAACCCCTAAACCACTGCCCTCCCGCATCGCAAACACTAGTTAAATATTATTAACCCCTAATCTGCTGCCCCAATGTCGCTGCCCACTATACTAAAGTTATTAACCCCTAAACCTAACCCTAAGTCTAACCCTAACGTAACCCTAACAACCACTAATTTTAACATAAATAAAATAATTCCAAATAAAAATTACAATTAATACCTAAATTATTCCTATTTAAAACTAATTAAATACCTGTAAAATAAAACCTAAGCTAGCTACAAAATAACATAGTTATATTGTATCTAGCTTATGTTTTATTTTTATTTCACAGGTAAGTTTGTATTTATTTTAACTAGGCTGATTAGTTAGTAAATAGTTAACTATTTACTAACTACCTAGTAAAAATAAAAACAAATTTACCTGTGAAATAAAACCTAACCTGCCTTACACTAAAACCTAATATTACACTAAAATTAACAAATTACTCCTAATCTAATAGACCAATCAAAAAAAAAAAAAAAACTATCCTACACTAAACTGCCAATGGCCCTTAAAATGGCCTTTTGCGTGGCATTGCCCCAAAGAAATCAGCTCTTTTACCTGTAAAGAAAAATACAAACAACCCCCCAACAGTAAAACCCACCACCCACACAACCAACCCCCCAAATAAAATCCTATCTAAATAAACCTAAGCTCCCCATTGCCCTGAAAAGGGCATTTGGATGGGCATTGCCGTTAAAAGGGCATTTAGCTCTTTTACGTTGCCCAAAACCCTAAGCAAAAAGTAAAACCCACCCAATAAACCCTTAACAAAACCTAACACTAACCCCCGAAGATCAACTTACAGTTTTTGAAGACCGGACGTTCATCCTCATCCAGCCGGGAGAAGTCTTCATCCAAGCGGCAAGAAGTCGTCCTTCCGATGCGAGCGGCTCCATCTTCAAGACATCCGGCACGGAGCATCCTCTTCATACGATCCCAGCCGTACACTGAAGGTTCCCTTTAAGGGACATCATCCAAGATGGCATCCCTTGAATTCCGATTGGCTGATAGAATTCTATCAGCCAATCATAATTAAAGGGTAAAAAATCCTATTGGCTGATGCAATCAGCCAATAGGATTGAGCTGCAATCCTATTAACTGACCCAATCAGCCAACGGGATTGAGCTCGCATTGTATTGGCTGTTCCAATCAGCCAATAGAATGCGAGCTCAATACTATTGGCTGATTGGATCAGCCAATAGGATTGAAGCTCAATCCTATTGGCTGATTACATCAGTCAATAGGATTTTTTACCCTTTAATTCCGATTGGCTGATAGAATTCTATCAGCCAGTCGGAATTCAAGGGACGCCATCTTGGATGACGTCCCTTAAAGGGATCCTTCAGTGTACAGCTGGGACCGTATGAAGAGGATGCACCGCGCAGGATGTCTTAACGATGGAGCTGCTCTGTGTCAGAAGGATGAAGAAAGAAGATGCCATCTGGATGAAGACTTCTGCTCGCCTGGAGGACGACTTCTTGCCGCTTGGATGAAGACTTCTCCCGGCTTCATTGAGGACTTCTTGCCGCTTGGATGAAGACTTCGCCGGCTGGATGAGGGTGGATGTGCGGTTTTCAAAAACTGTAAGTGAATCTTCGGGGGTTAGTGTTAGGTTTTTTTAAGGGTTTATTGGGTGGGTTTTATTTTTAGCTTAGGGTTTTGGGTAACGTAAAAGAGCTAAATCCCCTTTTAAGGGCAATGCCCATCTAAATGCCATTTTCAGGGCAATGGGGAGCTTAGGTTTATTTAGATAGGATTTTATTTGGGGGGTTGGTTGTGTTGGTAGTGCGTTTTACTGTTGGGGGTTTGTTTGTATTTTTTTTAACAGGTAAAAGAGCTGATTTCTTTGGGGCAATGCCCCGCAAAAGGCCATTTTAAGGGCCATTGGCAGTTTAGTGTAGGATATTTTTTTTTTTTTTTTGATTTGTCTATTAGATTAGGTGTAATTTGTTTTTATTTTTGATCATTTCTTTTTTATTTTGTGTAATTTAGTGTTTATTATTTTTTTTTATTTAGATAAATGTATTTTTTTAATTTATTTAATTTTATTGTAATGTTAGGTGTTAGTGTAACTCAGGTTTACAAATAAGTATTTAGTTTTAAATTGAAATTATTTAATTATTAATAGTAGGTTTCATTTAGAATTATTTTAATTATGTTAAAGTTAGGGTTAGGGTTACGTTAGGGTTAGACTTAGGGTTAGGTTTAATATATTTATTTAGTGTTAGTGATGTGGGAGGCCAGAGGTTTAAGGGTAAATAACTTTAGTATAGTGGCAGCGGCGACAATGGGGGCGGCAGATTAGGGGTTAATAAATTTATGTAGGTGGCGGCAACATTGGGGATGGCAGATTAGGGGTTAATAAGTGTAATGTAGGTGTCGGTGATGTCGGGGGCAGCAGATTAGGGGTGTTTAGACTCTGGGTTTATGTTAGGGTGTTAGGTTTAGACTTAACTTTTTCTTTCCCCATAGACATCAATGGGTCTGCGTTACAGAGCTTTACACTCCGTCATTGCAGGTGTTAGGATTTTTTTTAGCCGGCTCTCCCCATTGATGTCTATGGGGAAATCATGCACGAGCACGTCATAGCAGCTCAAAACAGTGCTGGTATTTGTGTGCGGTATGGAGCTCAACGCTGCCATATTGCCCGCAAATGCCGGGTTTTTGCAAACCTGTAACAGCAGCGCTATTAAAGGTGAGCAGTGGAAATAACTTGCAAGTTATTAGTGAGCCACTCATAATGCAAAACTTGTAATATGGCTGATAGTTAATAGGAGGATTAGACTCCTAAAAGCTATAAATTGAAACATTTCCTATACAAAGAACAAAAAATGTTCAAATGAAAAATAAGGAGCATTTTCAACAAACTTTCTAATACAGGAGCCTTTGAGCCAAAGAAACCTTCATCAGTAGAAAAAACGTAAAGGGACACTGAACTCAATTTTTTTCTTTCGCGATTCAGATAGAGCATGACATTTTAAGCAACTTTCTAATTTACTCCTATTATTATATTTTCTTTATTCTCTTTGTATCTTTATTTGAAATGCAAGAATGTAAGTTTAGATGCCGGCCCATTTTTGGCGAACAACCTGATTTGTTCTTGCTGATTGGTGGATAAATTCATCCGCCAATAAAAAAAGTGCTGTCCAGAGTCCTGAACCAAGTAAAAAGCTTAGATGCCTTCTTTTTCAAATAAAGATAGGAAGAGAACGAAAAAGAATTGATAATAGGAGTAAATTAGAAAGCTGCTTAAAATTGCATGCTCTATCTGAATCGCAAAAGAAAAAAATTTGGGTTCAGTATCCCTTTAACCCCTTAATGACAACTGACGTACCAGGTACGTCCTGCAAAAACTTGCAGTTAGTGACAATGGACGTACCTGGTACGTCAGTTGTCTTAGAGAGTGCTGGAAGCGATCGCAATCGCTTCCAGCAGCTCTCAGGGTATTGCAGTGATGCCTCGATATTGAGGCATCCTGCAATACCCTTTAGAAAGCATCCGATGCAGAGAGAGCCACTCTGTGGCCCTCTCTGCACCGGTAGCGATGGGGCCGTTCGTTGGTGGGTGGGAGCTTACAGGGAGGAGGGTAGGCGGCCCATCGCTACCCGGCATCCGGTTCCTTCAAGTGCGCGTGTGTGTGTACGCGCGCGCAGCAATCACTGGCACTGCCACCAATGAATTTTGGTAAGAGGGAGGGGGGCAGCAAACTAGCATTTTTTAAATAATAATAGGATCAGGATCAGGATCTGGTGGGGGGGGGGTGTTGGGGCAGCTACACTACAGAAAAAATAAAAATAAAACATTTAAAAATAAAACAAAAACACTTTATTTTTTGGGAAAAACTGGGTACTGGCAGACAGCTGCCAGTACCCAAGATGGTGGCAATTAGGTAGGTGGGGAGGGTTAGAGAGGTGTTTGGGGGGGATCAGGGAGGTTGGGGGTTAAGGCAGGGGTCCATCACAGCTGAATAATTAAAAAAACAAAAAAAAAAAAAAAAAAAAAAAACACCTTTTATTTTAGTACTGGCAGACTTTCTGCCAGTACTTAAGATGGCGGGGACAATTGTGGGGTGGGGGAGGGAAGAGAGCTGTCTGGGAGGGATCAGGGGGTGGGATGTGTCAGGTGGGAGGCTAATCTCTACACTAAAGCTAAAATTAACCCTGCAAGCTCTCTACAAGCTACCTAATTAACCCCTTCACTGCTGGGCTTAATACAAGTGTGGTGCGCAGCAGCATTTAGCGGCCTCCTAATTGCCAAAAAGCAACGCCAAAGCCATATATGTCTGCTATTTATGAACAAAGGAGATCCCAGAGAAGCATTTACAACCATTTGTGCCATAATTGCACAAGCTGTTTGTAAATAATTTAAGTGAGAAACCTAAAATTGTGAAAAATGTCACTTTTTTTTTTATTTGCTTGCATTTGGCGGTGAAATGGTGGCATGAAATATACCAAAATGGGCCTAGATCAATACTTTGGGTTGTCTACTACACTAAAGCTAAAATTAACCCTTCAAGGTCCCTACAAGATCCCTAATTAACCCCTTCACTGCTGGGCATAATACACGTGTGGTGCGCAGCTGCATTTAGCGGCCTTCTAATTACCAAAAAGAAACGCCAAAGCCATATATGTCTGCTATTTCTGAACAAAGGGGATCCCAGAGAAGCATTTACAACCATTTGTGCCATAATTGCACAAACTGTTTGTAAATAATTTCAGTGAGAAACCTAAAGTTTGTGACAAAATTTGTGAAAAAGTGAACAATTTTTTTTATTTGCTCGCATTTGGCAGTGAAATGGTGGCATAAAATATACCAAAATGGGCATAAATCAATACTTTGGGTTGTCTTCTAAAAAAAAAATATATACATGTCAAGGGATATTCAGGGATTCCGGACAGATATCCGTGTTCCAATGTAACTAGCGCTAATTTTGAAAAAAAGTGGTTTGGAAATAGCAAAGTTCTACTTGTACTTATTGCCCTATAACTTGCAAAAAAAGCAAACAACATGTAACCATTGGGTATTTCTAAACTCAGGACAAAATTTAGAAACTATTTAGCATGGGTGTTTTTTGGTGGTTGTAGATGTGTAACAGATTTTGGAGGTCAAAGTTAGAAAAAGTGTGTTTTTTTCCATTTTTTCCTCATATTTTATATATTTTTTATATTAAATTATAAGATGTGATGAAAAAAATGGTATCTTTAGAAAGTCCATTTAATGGCGAGAAAAACGGTATATAATATGTGTGGGTACAGTAAATGAGTAAGAGGAAAATTACAGCTAAACACAAACACTGCAGAAATGTAAAAATAGCCATTGTCATTAAGGGTAAGAAAACTGAAAAATGGTCCGGTCATTAAGGGGTTAAGTATGCTGTTGGTCAGAACAAAATTAATTAAAACAATTGAAAAGACCTTGTAAGTTTACTTAAAGGCATAATAGCAGTGATAACCTTTATGATATAAGCAAAAACATGTGATGTTTGCAGATGAAATCGAGTACATGAACTGAATATGTAAAAAACAGTAAATGTTAACGTACATGTAGAAACATTGCTAGCATAAAACATTATAAATAAATACCACATAATTGAGCTGAAGAAATAACAGCTAAAAAGATGAAAAGAACACACTTAGCTTTGTAGAATTGTGTTCCAAGGCATCATAGTTTCTACAGTAACATCAGAGTCAGGATCAGAATGAGACATCTTGCAAAATGTAATAGAAAAAGAAAAATAACATTAGGCAAAACAGTCAATTTCCACAATGTAACAGTTTCAGTAGAGAAAAACAAAAGCAGGCATAATAGCTTTCAAAGTTCATGAAAACAGCGAGCAATAGAGGGAGAGGGGTAAAATAACTAACATTTGGCGCCAAGTATGATGCATCACGCAAAAACAAGTTAAAAATGTTTGACGCAAAACTAACACCAGGAAATGACACAACTTACGTCATAACAAATGCAATTTTGCGCCAAAACAATCCAAATTGGTGGTTGGTGACTAGTGATGTCACGTCACTTTATACCATAATAGACAAAAATCTTGGCATAGCTTCAGTAAAAAACATCCTAGAAAAAGATGACTCTTTGGATAAAAAACAACTTGAGTTTATATTAGACAGCATAGCTATAATTCTAGAAACCAACTACTTTTGGTTCAACCACCAATACTATTTGCAAGTAGGAGGCACAGCGATGGGCACCAGATTTGCGCCCAGCTATGCCAATTTATATATGGCCAATTGGGAAAATCAATATATTTACAACTCTAGCTGGGCGCAATATCTGGTGTCTTATCATCGCTACATAGATGACCTTTTCTTCATATGGTCAGGAAGTGAGAACCAATTACTTGAATTCATGGAATATTTGAAAATAAATGAGTTCAAAGTAGCTCTAACTTGGAATTATAGTCAAACCAAGGTAGAATTTTTAGACCTTGAAATATACATTGAGAATGAAATGTTGAAGTCGAAAAACTTTTTTAAAAGCATAGACGTAAACAATTACATAAGCCTCGAAAGTTGTCATCAAAAACATTGGCTTAAAAATGTCCCCAAAGGTCAATTTGTTCGACTGAGACGTAATTGTAAAGAACAAGATATGTATAAGGTTCAATCTCAAATCCTAAAAAAACGTTTTTTAGAGAAAAATTATCCAGCTAATTTTCTAGATGAAAAAATAGAAGAAGTAACCAACATGGACAGGTCAGATTTATTAAAATATAAAATCAAAAATAAGAAATTCACTGATGATAAACTAGCAAATAGACTTATCTTCCAACATAGCACGCAGAGTGGAGAACATCATACAAAAACACTGGGGAATTCTCACAAGAGATGCAGCATTAAATGAATTTTTAGGCGATGGACCTAACATAATTTTTAGAAAGGTTCCCAATCTTAAGTTTCAACTATCCCAATGTATTAAAGAAGTAGACAACAACAAAGTAAAAAATTGGTTGCTACCATCTGAAATGGGTTTTAGAAAGTGTCAATTCTGCAATGCTTGCAAATTTATGAAAAAAACTCAAATTCTGTAAACAAAAAAATTCTGGAGATAACAAAAGGGAGTACAGTATAGATCAATTTATTACTTGCAATAGCAAAAACGTAATTTACATGTTATGATGCTCATGCAATTTAATCTATATAGGGCGTACCTCTAGACTTCTAAAAATTAGGATGAATGAGCATATTTACAATATTGAAAAGGGTTATGCTAATCATACAGTATCGTCTCACTTTGATAAAAAGCACAATAGAAATGTAAAGGATTTGGAATTTCTGGGCATTAGGAAATTAGAACAGAATTGGAAGGGAGGAGACACACAGAATAGATTGGGACAATTGGAAATGAAGTGGATCCATATTATGGATAGCTTCATACCCAATGGTCTTAATAAAGATTTTGAAATCCATCACTTTTTGTGAAAGTTATTTATAAGTACAGCTACGAAGGCTATAAAATCTATATGTGTCTTTTTTCATTTTATTTTTTTTACTTTTTCTTAATTTTTTTTTTTTTTTATTTTTTTTTTATTTTTTTTTATTTTTTATTTTAATAATTTTTTTTTTTAATTTTTCTTAATTTTTTTTTTTGTTGTCCACACTTATATTATCAGTGCTAAATAGTTTTAGAATGTTTCACGAACTTATTTTCAATATATGGAACCCCAAATGTAAAATTAAACACATAGTTAGAAACAGTAACCTCAACATCCTATCATAACTTTTCAGCGCAAACACACAAAAGTACAATATATGTTTTTAAACATGTTACATGCTAACAAATAAAATCTATTTTTAAAAACATTGCAACACAACTAGGTTTATGATAAGGCTAGTAGTTTAATTATTGTCCGTAGGACATATAGTCAGTAACATCACAAAAAAAAAAATAATAAAAAAAAAAAAAATATATAACTAATACCTTCACATTAAGGGGTTAAAGAAAACAAATACCTACATATGTCATCAGTATAAACACTAATTGCAGGCACAATGTGATTATGCTTTTTGAAGTTTTCCATATATGTATAATGCTATAACATTATAATGCATAATTTCCCAATTCTGGTTATCCATCTTAACATCTATGCATATATCAACAAAATGTATAAAACTGAAAGAAGTTGAAAAACATACTAGTTGTTTAATGACAAATTACCTAAATGCCAACTTCCAAAATGGAGGATGTAACCACAAACCTGGCAGAAACTCATCAATGGATTGTTTAAAAGGACTCTTGGACATGCACACTAACATTCCTTGACAAAGCATACCAGCGAAACGTACGTCGGAACTGAACTGTTCTATATTAAGTTTTATTGCGTCTCTACACTAGCCAGGACACCTGGGGGCTTAGCGCTATTGTCTTGCTACTAAAAAGGTTTTGGTTTCAGCGGTCACACTCCTGCTGATCCATTTACCTCTTTGCAAGTTTGGCGATTTGAAGCATTTGTTACAGCATATCTGCTTTTGTACCCTTATATATTATGCTTATGCTTTTATATATTTTAAAATAAATTTGTATCCAAGTTTTGCCTAGTGTACTGTTTTCCCATCAGTATAAAGTGGGAGTGCGCATATCCTTGAGCTTAGTGGAAAGCTCCAACAAATGTGAGTAGTCATTTGTTACAAAACAACTACTTCCTCAAAGTGCCATTACAGATTCACACTATGTTGCAATTTTCTGTTTCCTTTTTTATGGGATCTCACTGAGGAATGCTAACAAGCTGAAAAACTCATCCAGAGGACACAGACATATCCTTGATTCAGAACTTTATTTGGTTTTCCTTTTATGATTTTTGTTATCACATTTATTTCACATTTTTTTTTCTTTGTGATATTCAGTATATTTATTGTAATTTTATCTTGTTGTTATACCTATTTTATTAGTGCACTAAGATATAAGTAATATTTATATCCTGTAATTATGGATTAATGTAAGCAATTGTATTAGCACTTATGTTTGGTAAGCACTGTTTACTGTTTATTTTTAACTGATAGCCTTTAAAATTTTGGACTTTTATCATTTTTTGTCACTAGCACTGTTTTTCTGTTCACACACTGATTTTTCTGCAGCAAACCAGCTATATTTGGGTATTCCTTTAGCACAGGGTTTTGTTTATAGGTGTATCAAAGCTAAGCACACCTTGTTAATTAATTAGCAGTTCACACCATTCACATAGTTTTTAACCTTTTACCCATACTCACAGACTCCACATATAGAACACATTATATATATATTATATTTTTGTCAATTTGGGAGATTTTTTCACTATGTCTTTGTTTCAAAGTAGACGCACCCTAGCATCAGGTGCTGATGATTTTTTTAATGATTCTGAACACACAGATGACTCACTAGCAAACCTCTTAAAGGAAGTTGAAAAATATCTGATTAAAGAAACCAAATATCACCTTGAGATAGTAACCTTAGAAAAATATTTGAAAGAACAAATTACCCCTAGAGGATTACGAATTCTAAAAAATCCCACATTTGGTCAGGATAACCTTATGTTTATGACCAAGTGGAATCATATTTTAGAAGAATGCACAAGAAAACTTATGAATCTTATTATTAGTGAAAAGAAAAAATTATTGGATGAGGCAAATATAGAAATTAACATGCTGGAACAAAAAATAACTCCCCATATGGAGAGCAAACAATATGGGGAACTTTCACAAAAAGTGGCAGAAAATTTAGATTGTTTAAAAAAAGAGATCAAAGACACTAAGAGAAAGAAATACTTTAGAGAATATGAGGATTATAAAGAAAGGAAAGAAAGAGAAATTATAGAGCTAAAAATAGAAGAACACATATTCAAAATACTAGTAATTCCAACAAGGAGCGTTTACAATATAAAGATCAAGACTTTAGATACACACATAGAAATAATTATTATGGCAATACATCAAATCAACGCCAACATAATTCTTTAGCACATAGAGAAAGAGAGAGCTACTATAATAAAAGAAAGGAAGATATTTCCTACGCAGATCACAGATATCCACAGAAAAATTATGATATGACTTATAATAAAAATATGAATTATAGGAACAATCAGGATAGATCTGAACAGTGGGAAAGAGAAGAAAATAATTGGCAACAACCTAGAAATCCTTTTAAAAATCATAAAGAACAATATCCAAAAGAAACCACCACCCATCATAGATTTGGAGCTTTAGCAAGATATAACTCAGAAGAGGAGGAGGTTTTTATAGAGGCTGGAAAAAGAAAATACACAAGAACGGATTCAGATCTGTTCAACAAAAGACGCAAAAACATGGACAGAACGGATTACTAAGTAATAAACACAATAATAAACAAATAAATAAAAAAGATAATGGTATTTTCAATCTGTCGAGTACCACACTATGGCCTAGATTTGGAGTTTGGCGGTAAAAGGGCTGTTAACGCTCCGCGGGCTTTTTTCTGGCCGCACCATAAAATTAACTCTGGTATCGAGAGTTCAAACAAATGCTGCGTTAGGCTCCAAAAAAGGAGCGTAGAGCATTTTTACCGCAAATGCAACTCTCGATACCAGAGTTGCTTACGGACGCGGCCAGCCTCAAAAACGTGCTCGTGCACGATTCCCCCATAGGAAACAATGGGACTGTTTGAGCTGAAAAAAAACCTAACACCTGCAAAAAAGCAGCGTTCAGCTCCTAACGCAGCCCCATTGTTTCCTATGGGGAAACACTTCCTACGTCTGCACCTAACACTCTAACATGTACCCCGAGTCTAAACACCCCTAACCTTACACTTATTAACCCCTATTCTGCCGCCCCCGCTATCGCTGACCCCTGCATATTTTTTTTAACCCCTAATCTGCCGCTCCGTAAACCGCCGCAACCTACGTTATCCCTATGTACCCCTAATCTGCTGCCCTAACATCGCCGACCCCTATATTATATTTATTAACCCCTAATCTGCCCCCCTCAACGTCGCCGACACCTGCCTACACTTATTAACCCCTAATCTGCCGAGCGGACCTGAGCGCTACTATAATAAAGTTATTAACCCCTAATCCGCCTCACTAACCCTATCATAAATAGTATTAACCCCTAATCTGCCCTCCCTAACATCGCCGACACCTACCTTCAATTATTAACCCCTAATCTTCCGAGCGGAGCTCACCGCTATTCTAATAAATTGATTAACCCCTAAAGCTAAGTCTAACCCTAACACTAACACCCCCCTAACTTAAATATAATTTACATCTAACGAAATTAATTAACTCTTATTAAATAAATGATTCCTATTTAAAGCTAAATACTTACCTGTAAAATAAATCCTAATATAGCTACAATATAAATTATAATTATATTATAGCTATTTTAGGATTAATATTTATTTTACAGGCAACTTGGTATTTATTTTAACTAGGTACAATAGCTATTAAATAGTTAAGAACTATTTAATAGTTACCTAGTTAAAATAATAACAAATTTACCTGTAAAATAAATCCTAACCTAAGATATAATTAAACCTAACACTACCCTATCAATAAAATAATTAAATAAACTACCTACAATTACCTACAATTAACCTAACACTACACTATCAATAAATTAATTAAACACAATTCCTACAAATAAATACAATTACATAAACTAGCTAAAGTACAAAAAATAAAAAAGAACTAAGTTACAAAAAATAAAAAAATATTTACAAACATAAGAAAAATATTACAACAATTTTAAACTAATTACACCTACTCTAAGCCCCCTAATAAAATAACAAAGCCCCCCAAAATAAAAAATTCCCTACCCTATTCTAAATTAAAAAAGTTACAAGCTCTTTTACCTTACCAGCCCTGAACAGGGCCCTTTGCGGGGCATGCCCCAAGAATTTCAGCTCTTTTGCCTGTAAAAGAATAAATACAATACCCCCCCCCCAACATTACAACCCACCACCCACATACCCCTAATCTAACCCAAACCCCCCTTAAATAAACCTAACACTAAGCCCCTGAAGATCTTCCTACCTTGTCTTCACCATACCAGGTTCACCGATCCGTCCTGGCTCCAACATCTTCATCCAACCCAAGCGGGGGTTGGCGATCCATCATCCGGTGCTGAAGAGGTCCAGAAGAGGCTCCAAAGTCTTCCTCCTATCCGGCAAGAAGAGGACATCCAGACCGGCAAACATCTTCTCCAAGCGGCATCTTCGATCTTCTTCCATCCGGTGCGGAGCGGGTCCATCTTGAAGCAGGCGACGCGGATCCATCCTCTTCTTCCGTTGTCTCCCGACTAATGACGGTTCCTTTAAGGGACGTCATCCAAGATGGCGTCCCTCGAATTCCGATTGGCTGATAGGATTCTATCAGCCAATCGGAATTAAGGTAGGAATTTTCTGATTGGCTGATGGAATCAGCCAATCAGAATCAAGTTCAATCCGATTGGCTGATCCAATCAGCCAATCAGATTGAGCTCGCATTCTGTTGGCTGATCGGAACAGCCAATAGAATGCGAGCTCAATCTGATTGGCTGATTGGATCAGCCAATCGGATTGAACTTGATTCTGATTGGCTGATTCCATCAGCCAATCAGAAAATTCCTACCTTAATTCCGATTGGCTGATAGAATCCTATCAGCCAATCGGAATTCGAGGGACGCCATCTTGGATGACGTCCCTTAAAGGAACCGTCATTAGTCGGGAGACAACGGAAGAAGAGGATGGATCCGCGTCGCCTGCTTCAAGATGGACCCGCTCCGCACCGGATGGAAGAAGATCGAAGATGCCGCTTGGAGAAGATGTTTGCCGGTCTGGATGTCCTCTTCTTGCCGGATAGGAGGAAGACTTTGGAGCCTCTTCTGGACCTCTTCAGCACCGGATGATGGATCTCCAACCCCCGCTTGGGTTGGATGAAGATGTTGGAGCCAGGACGGATTGGTGATACCTGGATGGTGAAGACAAGGTAGGAAGATCTTCAGGGGCTTAGTGTTAGGTTTATTTAAGGGGGGTTTGGGTTAGATTAGGGGTATGTGCGTGGTGGGTTGTAATGTTGGGGGGGGGGTATTGTATTTATTCTTTTACAGGCAAAAGAGCTGAAATTCTTGAGGCATGCCCCGCAAAGGGCCCTGTTCAGGGCTGGTAAGGTAAAAGAGCTTGTAACTTTTTTAATTTAGAATAGGGTAGGGAATTTTTTATTTTGCGGGGCTTTGTTATTTTATTAGGGGGCTTAGAGTAGGTGTAATTAGTTTAAAATTGTTGTAATATTTTTCTTATGTTTGTAAATATTTTTTTATTTTTTGTAACTTAGTTCTTTTTTATTTTTTGTACTTTAGCTAGTTTATTTAATTGTATTTATTTGTAGCAATTGTGTTTAATTAATTTATTGATAGTGTAGTGTTAGGTTAATTGTAGGTAATTGTAGGTAGTTTATTTAATTATTTTATTGATAGGGTAGTGTTAGGTTTAATTATATCTTAGGTTAGGATTTATTTTACAGGTAAATTTGTTATTATTTTAACTAGGTAACTATTAAATAGTTCTTAACTATTTAATAGCTATTGTACCTAGTTAAAATAAATACCAAGTTGCCTGTAAAATAAATATTAATCCTAAAATAGCTATAATATAATTATAATTTATATTGTAGCTATATTAGGATTTATTTTACAGGTAAGTATTTAGCTTTAAATAGGAATAATTTATTTAATAAGAGTTAATTTATTTCGTTAGATGTAAATTATATTTAAGTTAGGGGGGTGTTAGTGTTCGGGTTAGACTTAGCTTTAGGGGTTAATCAATTTATTAGAATAGCGGTGAGCTCCGGTCGTGAGATTAGGGGTTAATAATTGAAGTTAGGTGTCGGCGATGTTAGGGAGGGCAGATTAGGGGTTAATACTATTTATTATAGGGTTAGTGAGGCGGGTTAGGGGTTAATAACTTTATTATAGTAGCGCTCAGGTCCGCTCGGCAGATTAGGGGTTAATAAGTGTAGGCAGGTGTCGGCGACGTTGAGGGGGCAGATTAGGGGTTAATAAATATAATATAGGGGTCGGCGGTGTTAGGGGCAGCAGATTAGGGGTACATAAGGATAACGTAGGTGGCGGCGCTTTGCGGTCGGAAGATTAGGGGTTAATTATTTTAAGTAGCTTGCGGCGACATTGTGGGGGGCAGGTTAGGGGTTAATAAATGTAATACAGGGGTCGGCGGGGTTAGGGGCAGCAGATTAGGGGTACATAAGTATAACGTAGGTGGCGGTCGGCAGATTAGGGGTTAAAAATTTTAATCGAGTGGCGGCGATGTGGGGGGAGCTCGGTTTAGGGGTACATAGGTAGTTTATGGGTGTTAGTGTACTTTAGGGTACAGTAGTTAAGAGCTTTATGAACCGGCGTTAGCCAGAAAGCTCTTAACTCCTGCTATTTTCAGGCGGCTGGAATTTTGTCGTTAGAGCTCTAACGCTCACTTCAGAAACGACTCTAAATACCGGCGTTAGAAAGATCCCATTGAAAAGATAGGATACGCAAATGGCGTAGGGGGATCTGCGGTATGGAAAAGTCGCGGCTGAAAAGTGAGCGTTAGACCCTTTAATCACTGACTCCAAATACCAGCGGGCGGCCAAAACCAGCGTTAGGAGCCTCTAACGCTGGTTTTGACGGCTACCGCCGAACTCCAAATCTAGGCCTATCAGAAGCCCAAACCTCTGTCTTAAACAAAGGGCTAAATTTTGCTCCCAGTTACAGAATGAATAAATTTGAAGCCTTTATAGGAATTCAGAAGTTTATTAGAAATCTATGCATAAAAAAGTTTTTTACTAACAATCCCATAATCAGTAACAGTTCTATAGAAATAAATATAAACATATAGAGGTACATAAAAAGTCCTCCTTTAATCCCACACAGTGCAAATCAGCACCTATGGAGACATTCTTAGAACTAGTACATAGGGATATTAAAAATATGAAAATTAATTATGGTTCCAATCTCACTAAACTAGAACAAACAGCCTTGGCAGATTTAAAAATGAATGATAAGATAGTCATAAAGCCCGCGGACAAGGGCGGAGGGACAGTTATCATGGATAAAACTAAATACAATGAGGAATGTCTTAGACAACTTAAAAACACTGAGGTATATATCGTACTTGATAGTAATCCAATAATAAAATTTAAAAAAAGACTTGAACTTCACTTGGAAAAAGGCTTAAAAACAGGCATTGTGAATAAAAAAGAATATCAATATATCTACAACCAATTTCCAAAAACTCCCACTTTTTATATACTGCCGAAAATACACAAGGATCCATCTACCCCCCCCGGGTAGACCCATAGTGTCAGGGGTTAATTCCCTCACAAGCAACTTATCGGCATATATAGACCAATTTTTACAGACTTATGTCGTAAAGACAAAATCATATTTGAAAGATACCTTAAGTATCCTTAACCATTTAGAAAAACTCGAGTGGAATCCAAATTGGTGGTTGGTGACTAGTGATGTCACGTCACTTTATACCATAATAGACAAAAATCTTGGCATAGCTTCAGTAAAAAACATCCTAGAAAAAGATGACTCTTTGGATAAAAAACAACTTGAGTTTATATTAGACAGCATAGCTATAATTCTAGAAACCAACTACTTTTGGTTCAACCACCAATACTATTTGCAAGTAGGAGGCACAGCAATGGGCACCAGATTTGCGCCCAGCTATGCCAATTTATATATGGCCAATTGGGAAAATCAATATATTTACAACTCTAGCTGGGCGCAATATCTGGTGTCTTATCATCGCTACATAGATGACCTTTTCTTCATATGGTCAGGAAGTGAGAACCAATTACTTGAATTCATGGAATATTTGAAAATAAATGAGTTCAAAGTAGCTCTAACTTGGAATTATAGTCAAACCAAGGTAGAATTTTTAGACCTTGAAATATACATTGAGAATGAAATGTTGAAGTCGAAAAACTTTTTTAAAAGCATAGACGTAAACAATTACATAAGCCTCGAAAGTTGTCATCAAAAACATTGGCTTAAAAATGTCCCCAAAGGTCAATTCGTTCGACTGAGACGTAATTGTAAAGAACAAGATATGTATAAGGTTCAATCTCAAATCCTAAAAAAACATTTTTTAGAGAAAAATTATCCAGCTAATTTTCTAGATGAAAAAATAGAAGAAGTAACCAACATGGACAGGTCAGATTTATTAAAATATAAAATCAAAAATAAGAAATTCACTGATGATAAACTAGCAAATAGACTTATCTTCCAACATAGCACGCAGAGTGGAGAACTTAGGAACATCATACAAAAACACTGGGGAATTCTCACAAGAGATGCAGCATTAAATGAATTTTTAGGCGATGGACCTAACATAATTTTTAGAAAGGTTCCCAACCTTAAGTTTCAACTATCCCAATGTATTAAAGAAGTAGACAACAACAAAGTAAAAAATTGGTTGCTACTATCTGAAATGGGTTTTAGAAAGTGTCAATTCTGCAATGCTTGCAAATTTATGAAAAAAACTCAAATTCTGTAAAAAAAAAAATTTCTGGAGATAACAAAAGGGAGTACAGTATAGATCAATTTATTACTTGCAATAGCAAAAACGTAATTTACATGTTACGATGCTCATGCAATTTAATCTATATAGGGCGTACCTCTAGACTCATTAGGATGAATGAGCATATTTACAATATTGAAAAGAGTTATGCTAATCATACAGTATCGTCTCACTTTGATAAAAAGCACAATAGAAATGTAAAGGATTTGGAATTTCTGGGCATTAGGAAATTAGAATAGAATTGGAAGGGAGGAGACACACAGAATAGATTGGGACAATTGGAAATGAAGTGGATCCATATTATGGATAGCTTCATACCCAATGGTCTTAATAAAGATTTTGAAATCCATCACTTTTTGTGAAAGTTATTTATAAGTACAGCTACGAAGGCTATAAAATCTATATATGTCTTTTTTCATTTTTTATTTATTTTTTTTTTATAATTTTTTTTTTAATTAATTTTTTTAATTTTTTTTAATTTTTAATTTTAATTTTTTTTTTTTTTTTTTTTAATTTTTAATTTTAATAATTTTTTTTTTTTTTTTTTTGTCCACACTTATATTATCAGTGCTAAACAGTTTTAGAATGTTTCACGAACTTATTTTCAATATATGGAACCCCAAATGTAAAATTAAACACATAGTTAGAAACAGTAACCTCAACATCCTATCATAACTTTTCAGCGCAAACACACAAAAGTACAATATATGTTTTTAAACATGTTACATGCTAACAAATAAAATCTATTTTTAAAAACATTGCGACAAAACTAGGTTTATGATAAGGCTGTAGTTTAATTATGGTCCGTAGGACATATAGTCAGTAACATCACAAAAAAAAAAAAAATATATATAACTAATACCTTCACATTAAGGGGTTAAAGAAAACAAATACCTATATATGTCATCAGTATAAACACTAATTGCAGGCACAATGTGATTATGCTTTTTGAAGTTTTGCATATATGTATAATGCTATAACATTATAATGCATAATTTCCCAATTCTGGTTATCCATCTTAACATCTATGCATATATCAACAAAATGTATAAAACTGAAAGAAGTTGAAAAACATACTAGTTGTTTAATGACAAATTACCTAAATGCCAACTTCCAAAATGGAGGATGTAACCACAAACCTGGCAGAAACTCATCAATGGATTGTTTAAAAGGACTCTTGGACATGCGCACTAACATTCCTTGACAAAGCATACCAGCGAAACGTACGTCGGAACTGAACTGTTCTATATTGAGTTTTATTGCGTCTCTACACTAGCCAGGACACCTGGGGGCTTAGCGCTATTGTCTTGCTACTAAAAAGGTTTTGGTTTCAGCGGTCACACTCCTGCTGATCCATTTACCTCTTTGCAAGTTTGGTGATTTGAAGCATTTGTTACAGCATATCTGCTTTTGTACCCTTACATTGTGGTGTTATCAAGGCTTATGTGACGCTTTTATATATTTTAAAATAAATTTGTATCCAAGTTTTGCCTAGTGTACTGTTTTCCCATCAGTATAAAGTGGGAGTGCGCATATCCTTGAGCTTAGTGGAAAGCTCCAACAAATGTGAGTAGTCATTTGTTACAAAACAACTACTTCCTCAAAGTGCCATTACAGATTCACACTATGTTGCAATTTTCTGTTTCCTTTTTTATGGGATCTCACTGAGGAATGCTAACAAGCTTAAAAACTCATCCAGAGGACACAGACATATCCTTGATTCAGAACTTTATTTGGTTTTCCTTTTATGATTTTTGTTATCACATTTATTTCACATTTTTTTCTTTGTGATATTCGGTATATTTATTGTAATAATAGCAGTGATAACCTTTATGATATAAGCAAAAACATGTGATGTTTGCAGATGAAATCGAGTACATGAACTGAATATGTAAAAAAACAGTAAATGTTAACGTACATGTAGAAACATTGCTAGCATAAAACATAAATAAATACCACATAATTGATCTGAAGAAATAACAGCTAAAAAGATGAAAAGAACACACTTAGCTTTGTAGAATTGTGTTCCAAGGCATCATAGTTTCTACAGTAACATCAGAGTCAGGATAAGAATGAGACATCTTGCAAAATGTAATAGAAAAAGAAAAATAACATTAGGCAAAACAGTCAATTTCCACAATGTAACAGTTTCAGTAGAGAAAAACAAAAGCAGGCATAATAGCTTTCAAAGTTCATGAAAACAGCGAGCAATAGAGGGAGAGGGGTAAAATAACTAACATTTGGCGCCAAGTATGATGCATCACGCAAAAACAAGCTAAAAATGTTTGACGCAAAACTAACACTAGGAAATGACACAACTTACGTCATAACAAATGCAATTTTGCGCCAAAACAACTTGCGCCAAAACAACTAGCGTCAACGAAACAGGAAATTATGAAATTTGCGCCATCAAGGGCGCAAATTCACGCCAAAAATGACGCAATAAAAATCAGCATTTTGCACCCTTGCGAGCCTAGATTTGCCCGCAAAAAAAAGAAAGTCAAATTAGAAAAAGACTGATCCCCAGGTAAGAAAAAAAGTTTAAATAAACTTCCTAAACATGATTCCTATACTGAAACTGTTTAGACTGCAAAAGGGAAATACACATAGACCTGGCTCATGGCAAATATTAATAGAATACATATATTTAAAACTTTATATTAATACATAAAGTGCCAAACCATAGCTAAGAGTGTCTTAAATAATGAAAACATACTTACCGAAAGACACCCATCCACATATAGCAGATAGCCAAACCAGTACTGAAAGAGTATCAGCTAAGGTAATGGTATATAAGAGTATATCGTCGATCTGAAAAGGGAGGTAGGAGATTAATCCCTACGACCGATAACAGACAACCTTTGAAAAGATTTCCCGCAAGGAAATCCATAAAAACAAAAGGCAATACTCCCTTCACATCTCTCTGACAAACACTGTTCTCTGAGAGGAATTGGGCTTTAGAATGCTTAGAAGCGCTTATCATAGAAGAAATCATAGAAATCAAGCACAAACTTACTTCACCACCTCCATAGGAGGCAAAGTTTGTAAAACTGAATTGTGGTTGTGGTGAGGGGTGTATTTATAGGCATTTTGAGATTTGGGAAACTTTGCTCCTCCTGGTAGGATTGTATATCCCATACATCACTAGCTCATGGACTCTTGCCAATTACATGGAAGAAATTGTGTTTAAGTTTTTGTTATGATGGCAACATAAGTACAAATCTCCAAATCAGAATTAAAAAATCCAAACTTATTTTTAAATCCAAACATTTCAATTAACATCTTTTTTAAAAAAAAGAAAATAATCAAAAATGACTATTTTTCCCCACCTTTAAGTCACAATCTTTTCTGGTTGTGTCTCTGGTTTGCTGTTTGTGTTTTAAAAATGCAAATAATGGTTTATATTTATTTAAAACGACAAATATTACCTTTCTGATAACAGTGCTGTACTATCTTTCTGATGATGCTATGTATACAAAAGTCTTAAAATTAAAAATAATATAAAACTGCTTTTAGGTTGCATGTATAAGATATATTATGATATGTAAATATTGCTTAAATGACATAAGATATTGTTGTTTACACTTGGTTCCATCCCGTCTCCAATTTGCCCCATTTTACTTATGTAAATATTTAAAATTCAAACTATTCAGAAATCCAAACCTTTTCCAGTCCCAATCAGTTTGGATAAAGGGTATATTACCTCTACAATAATTAGTTACTTCCTGCCGAGTGTTTCGCATACTGGTAGAATGGAATTCTGAAAGGAAAATACAGTAGATTTACATAATCAACAAATGCATGATGAAAAGACAATGCACAAGCACTTAGGGGCCAATTTATTAATGTGCAGGTGGAGATGATACGCTGTTGGCATTCATCATTGTACAAGCATTTTGTGTGAAATGTTGTGCAATGCCGTCCCCTGCAGATTTGCAGCCAATTTGCTGCTAGCAGGGGGTGTCAATCATCCCGATCTTCTCCGATTGCAATGATTGCTGTCCGCCGCCTTTAAAGGTGGCGAACGAGTTAAGGAGCAACAGTCTCGCGTGGAAACAGCAGAATACGCTGACACTTAAATCGGCCCTTTAGTCTGAACTTTAAATGAGTAGCAAATTTTTTATGTATATTTCTACTCCCCCTGTATCATGTGACAGACATCAGCCAATCGCAAATTCATATACGTATATTCAGTGAAGTCTTGCATAGGCTCAGTAGGAGCTAGTGACTAAAAAAGTGTAAATATAAAAAGACTGCACATTTTGTTATTGGAAGTAAATTGGAAATTTGTTTAAAATTTCATGTTCTTTCTGAATTATGAAAGTTTAATTTTGACTTGATTGTTCCTTGAAGTATGTAAACTGTGTGTAAAATGGAAGCCAATGAGGGAAATCAGCAACTATGGCCATTAATGGTTAATCTCAATGAAAAAGGTTTACCTACGTGCTATCATTATACATTTTAAACACATTTATCATGCAAAGTTAGAAAGGTCTCTACTAATCTAAATCGGTAGAAATATTTAGGACACTTTGATACTCTACTTTTAGTATGTAGTCTGTGGTAAGTTATCACATATGGTTTTGTGTTTTTCTTTTAGCTGTGTTTCTTGACAGCCAGTGTTAATTTACATAACTTAGTGCTCACTCTTATGTCTGCTGTTTCTATGAAATATTTTCAAATATTCACATTAGCAAATGTTGCTATTAATTAAAATTAACCCCTTCACCAGGACTTTCAGAGAAAACTTGCCCAAAATACAAGAGAATTTTAGGTACTGGCAGACACTCTGCCAGAATGAAGATTTTGGGCAAATTTTCTTTTTATTAATTTTTTTTATATGTTTTTATTTTTGCTGCAGTGTGGGATCCCCCTTTACCATCCAACCTCCCTGATCCCTCCCAAACAGCTATCTAACCCTCCCCCCTCTAACTATTGTCCTCCATCTTAGGTATTTGCAGCTGTCTGCCAGTACCTATAAAATGCCTTTTTTTATTATTATTTTTTTTTTATTGTAATTTTTTTAATTTTCTGTAGTGCAGTGGACCTCCCTCCCGCGATTAGTTAGGGAGCCCCCCACCCTACCCTACCCTCTTTCTGTAGTGTAGCGCCCCTTCTCTCCCTTTCCCTTTATTTTTTTGGGGGGCAATTATTGTAGAGTCCTTCCACTTCCACCGCCTCCCTCCACTGCTAAACCATACCTCCCGCCGGCACCAGCAGATGACCGTTACAGACTATGACACACAGTTTGTAACAATCTGGCATCTACCATCATATGGAGCCAAGCACCGATCACGAACCAGTTCCATATGCAGGCAGATACTTGGAACTTTCGGAACTCCAGCTCTCGGCTGTATTTTAACAGCTGAGACTGCTAGTGCTTCCTGAAGCTTAGACGTGTGCATATATATATATATATATATATATATATGCAGCCAAAAGAAAATGCACTCTCAGGACTTTCATAAACAAGTTACTTTTATTTCTGTAACGTTTTCGGAGGTCTTGCCTCCTTCATTAGCATGAATAAATTGAAAGCAAACAAACTCTTAAATAGTGACATACTCACTCAAAATCATTTCAAACCACTACCTGTGCTGGCGCCAAAATTACCGGTGTTGGACCGCATAGTGCGTTCCAAGCGTGCTATGTGACGGAAGTGGTGCGCCAAACTACTTCCGGTTGTCAAAATTATTTAGCCGTAAAAATCGGTTTAATCAATGTGAATGCCATAATTATAAAACCATTGTGGCATATTATCTTAAAAACATAAAACAAACTTCTAGCGTGCAAATAATTGTGCTATTACATTAAATAGTGATAATGGGTGTAGCAGCCGCTTGTTGCCATGACAACCTAAACAATGCTAGACTGTAATCATGTACAGGAACAGACTAACAGTAATTGTGTTTCCAGGTATATCAAAGTGTGTTAAAGCAAGCATGCTGTTTGACTACAATATGTGTGTTTAAAGAAGGTGTATGTATTGAAAATATATAAACAAATCTAATTGTGAGACACACCAGCTGGCCTTTTGTGCTATATACGTGTTGTTGTGTTTCCTTATATTGTAGAGATTAAGTCAGTCTACCCAATATTCATAAAGGAGTCTCATATGGAGATGTATACCTCCGATATATAGCCTTCGATTTGTGAACGAATAGCATACTAAAAATTATCCTTTATCTGCGATTTTCCCACTGTCATGAGCTATTGTCATGTATGCTATTCATACCCTCTGTCAAAACACCTTATTTACTTAGAACATGAAAAAAAAAAATTTATTTTGGAATTTGTACAGCTCAACTAATTCCTGTTAAGTGATGAGGTTATATATTTACACCATATTGAATCTCATTATTAGAGCTGTGAGGGTCATATATGCATATTCCACTTCCATCTTGTGGCTAGCAATGCCCCCATATACTCACTATCTAAACACTCTAATCATATAACAAATACAAATAAAGATGAAAAAATGAAAATAAACATAAAATTAAAATAAAGTAAAAATAAAAACAATTGATATAACGGTCTTTCCCATGACTTAAACAATATCCCATTCGGGATTGATTTAGCTCCAAAAGTCCATGATTTTAATGTATGCAGAATAACGAGTGCCTGGTCCTTCACTTCTGAATTTATATACAATGACCCGCTCTGTATTAATTGCTGTGCAATCTTCGGTGCCTTCTATTACACCCTAGTCCTCTAGGTTAATGTGGCCTTTAGGATCGAATGCTTAATATGCATTATGTTATTCTGTTTATTCTGCCATCAAATGACTCTCCATGTTGTTGTTTCTTCTTCCTAGGATGCTTCAGGATCAAGTATCCGGCTTTGACTATGTCTAGTGCTATGTGTGTAAAAAACCTGGTAACTCCAAGGCACCACTATCCGACTTCCACACAGGTATTAGAAATACCAAAGACTCCTACCCCTGGTGCTGTATGCCAACGTGGTTTAGGAGTACCCCTAGAGCGAGGCACGCCGACCATATGGCCCACAGAGTCATGATAGTCTAGGTGCCGTACCCTGCACTTGTATCACACTATATAGCCACATTACATTAAAGCCTTAAAGTCAGGGGTGGTGTTGAGTCCCCCTGGGTAAATGGTGCCCAGTCGGTACATCCATTGTGCCTCCCGTTGCAGAAGTATTTTACCTCTGTCTCCCCCTCTATCTAGTGGGGTTACATGATCAATAAGTAAACAGCATGCTTGCTTTAACACACTTTGATATACCTGGAAACACAATTACTGTTAGTCTGTTCCTGTACAGGATTACAGTCTAGCATTGTTTAGGTTGTCATGGCAACAAGCGGCTGCTACACCCATTATCACTATTTAATGTAATAGCACAATTATTTGCATGCTAGAAGTTTGTTTTATGTTTTTAAGATAATATGCCACAATGGTTTTATAATTATGGCATTCACATTGATTAAACCGATTTTTACGGCTAAATAATTTTGACAACCGGAAGTAGTTTGGCGCACCACTTCCGTCACATAGCACGCTTGGAACGCACTATGCGGTCCAACACCGGTAATTTTGGCGCCAGCACAGGTAGTGGTTTGAAATGATTTTGAGTGAGTATGTCACTATTTAAGAGTTTGTTTGCTTTCAATTTATTCATGCTGATGAAGGAGGCAAGACCTCCGAAAACGTTACAGAAATAAAAGTAACTTGTTTATGAAAGTCCTGAGAGTGCATTTTCTTTTGGCTGCATATCTTCTACAAATTTGCACCCAGGCAGTTTTCCTCAGTGGGAGAGTTCTGGTGTTTTGGATACCTATACACACGACCAGGCGTGCCCCTCCTGAATTAACCTCATCATTTCTACCACTTGATAAACGGAACTTTCTTACTGTGATTTGGCTCTAATTGTACAAGATTCGACACATCTTTTACATAAGGTGCAGTGTGATTGTTGTGGAATTTGTTCTATAGGCTCCCTTATCTTCTGGTACCAACTATGTCATCACAAGGTGAAAACCATCAAGATCTTACTGTCACTCATGTAGAAACGGTTGAAGACCCGGCAATACAAGCCAAGGCAGCACAAACAGGGACGGTTTCCTACACCCAGGATGACGCTAACCGCATATTGTTTGCACCCATATCCAGGACGACTGGTGAGACTCCTATTAACTTATATTTTGCATTGTTAAAATTGAAAAAACATGAGATAGATTTATCTTTACACGGTAGCTATCTTTCAGACTACCACAGAAATGGGCAAATTCCAAGGGGGTTTAGGGTACACAACATCCCTACCATAGGTAGAGACAACCCTGAATTCAGAAAGAAGTGGTGTTACATTCTAAACAAATGTTCTTTTGATTTAATATTGTTGGTCATTGAGGAAGTCACTTCTATTCTAGCTAAGGTTAAAATTGAAATTCAGCATTTTGAAACAACACATAACCCAATTCTTGCTAATGACCAACAAGAGAACTGGTTATCCAAAATCAAAACTCAAATTGATAAATACAAAAATGACTTAATTACATTTAAAAATAGGAAACTGGATACTGTCAAGTTAGATTACTCTCAGGGCAAGGTGTATAAATGGCTCACAGGCACTAGAGAGATACAGCCCAGGAGAAGGCAGCGAGACCGGCGTGTACGCTTTGATACAGTGGATACAAGTGGAGCTGAGTCCACCGATACTGAGAGAGCTCTTAGTGCAAGGCCATATACCCCACCGGGCACAGGTGACAATTTTGACCAATACAATGCACAGTCAACACCCAGACATTTTTTAGGGGTTACAACACGCTCACAGAGAGCAGACATACGAGACCCCACATTAGGCGGGCGGGCACCAAGACACAGACCACCACGAAGGGGGAGGCGAGGGATGCAATAATTAATTTGAGCTCTCATGTTCTGACAAACGGTGAAATACAACTGCTCAATAAGGGATTATCATTTGTTCCCAGTACAACAATCAATGAGTACGAGCAGAAACTTGATATTCACAAATTTTGCAGAACCTTAAAGAGTTTTTCCAGAATACTGTAGCAGATAACACCAAAACTGCAATTCAACGCCAATGTCATGTACCAAGCTCATTTGAACCTATTAATTGTAGCGCCAGCACCAAGACCTTTATTCGTATGGTCTCTCAAGACCTAGATAAGGACAGAGAGCATTCTATATGGAAACACAACCTCACACAAATAGAAAGAAAAGCTATCAAAACGCTACAGGATGACACCTCCCTTACCATTAGACCAGCGGATAAGGGAGGGGCCATAGTCCTTCTGAACTATGACTACTATAAAAGTGATATTGTACATCAACTCTCAGATACATCTACATATATGGCTCTGAAGGGTGATCCAACAGGTACATACAAAAAACAATTGGATGATTTAATTCAGATGGGTTGCGAACAGGGTTTCATCTCTGAACACATCAAGAAATATTGCACCACACTACATCCAAGGATACCCATATTATATACAATACCGAAGGTGCATAAAGATGCAAAGGCACCTCCTGGTCGTCCTATCGTGTCGGCAGTGGATTCCTTATGCCAACCGGTGTCACAGTACATTGACTTACTGTTACAGCCGGTTGTCAGAGGAACACGATCCTTTTTGCTGGATACCAGCGAATTCATTAGACTGTTGGGGGCTGTTCATGTCCAGCCTGGTGATATTTTGGTCACTATGGACGTGAACAGCCTATATACTATCATTCCCCACGGGGAGGGTCTAGAAGCAGTTAGGGCACACCTCACGAATAACCCCCTCTATGAGGGACCCCCCATTGAGTACCTACTATCTCTCATTGAATTTTGTTTACACAAGAATTATTTCAGATTCGAAAACAAATTCTTTCTTCAGATAGCAGGCACGGCCATCGGGTCATCCATGGCCCCCTCCTATGCTAACATCTTCATGTCACATTTCGAGAATATATACCTATGGGGAAAATGTGATTCATCTATCATATTCTACCGTAGGTATATCGACGATATCTTCTTGATTTGGAGAGGGGGCATGGATGACCTCCATGAGTGGTTCGAAACATTCAACAATACACAGACCACCGTTAGATTTAAAATCGTGAGCGATAACAGAGTCTGTTAACTTTCTTGACCTAAAAATATACAAAACCACACAGGGATTAGGATGTACACTATTCAGTAAACCTACGGATAGGAACTCCCTACTGAGGTCAGATAGCTGTCACCCCCCAGCATTACTAAAGGGTATACTGAAATCGCAGCTTATCAGAACAGTTAGAAATAATTCTGACCCTATATTAGGAGCTACCCAGTTGTCCGAAATGGGTGCAAGTAACACAAGCACAACTACTGGCCCAAGAACCTAGACAAACCAGGGATGACAAAATCATACTGACAACTACATTTTCTCCTAGTACCAGAAATGCTGGACTTTCTTTAAGGACACATTGGCCTATCGTTTCCACTGATCCAAAATTACAGTTTAGTAAACATCTTACGCCTATGGTCGGTTTCAGGAGGGGCACAAACCTGCGAGACTTATTAGTCAAAACTGACTCTAAGGCAAGCTACAATCCCAGGACACATACCAACATCAGAGGATCTTATCGATGCCTAGGATGTACTACCTGTAATGGACTTATAAGCACCAGAATATTTAACCATCCCCATACCAACAGGCAGTTCCATATACGACATTCGATTACTTGTACAACCACGTTTGTCATCTACTTATTGGTATGCCCATGCTCTTGGCATTATGTCGGTAAAACAACAGGTACCCTGAGAGAAAGGATGGCCAATCATCGGCATGCCATAAGGTCGGCTCACAAGTCCGGGGAATCGGAACAACCGGTAGCGAGACACTGTGCAGAACACAGGCATTCGGTGGCATCAATAAGATACACACTTATTGATCATGTACCCCCACTAGATAGAGGGGGAGACAGAGGTAAAATACTTCTGCAACGGGAGGCACAATGGATGTACCGACTGGGCACCATTTACCCAGGGGGACTCAACACCACCCCTGACTTTAAGGCTTTAATGTAATGTGGCTATATAGTGTGATACAAGTGCAGGGTACGGCACCTAGACTATCATGACTCTGTGGGCCATATGGTCGGCGTGCCTCGCTCTAGGGGTACTCCTAAACCACGTTGGCATACAGCACCAGGGGTAGGAGTCTTTGGTATTTCTAATACCTGTGTGGAAGTCGGATAGTGGTGCCTTGGAGTTACCAGGTTTTTTACACACATAGCACTAGACATAGTCAAAGCCGGATACTTGATCCTGAAGCATCCTAGGAAGAAGAAACAACAACATGGAGAGTCATTTGATGGCAGAATAAACAGAATAACATAATGCATATTAAGCATTCGATCCTAAAGGCCACGTTAACCTAGAGGACTAGGGTGTAATAGAAGGCACCGAAGATTGCACAGCAATTAATACAGAGCGGGTCATTGTATATAAATTCAGAAGTGAAGGACCAGGCACTCGTTATTCTGCATACATTAAAATCATGGACTTTTGGAGCTAAATCAATCCCGAATGGGATATTGTTTAAGTCATGGGAAAGACCGTTATATCAATTGTTTTTATTTTTACTTTATTTTAATTTTATGTTTATTTTCATTTTTTCATCTTTATTTGTATTTGTTATATGATTAGAGTGTTTAGATAGTGAGTATATGGGGGCATTGCTAGCCACAAGATGGAAGTGGAATATGCATATATGACCCTCACAGCTCTAATAATGAGATTCAATATGGTGTAAATATATAACCTCATCACTTAACAGGAATTAGTTGAGCTGTACAAATTCCAAAATAATTTTTTTTTTTTTCATGTTCTAAGTAAATAAGGTGTTTTGACAGAGGGTATGAATAGCATACATGACAATAGCTCATGACAGTGGGAAAATCGCAGATAAAGGATAATTTTTAGTATGCTATTCGTTCACAAATCGAAGGCTATATATTGGAGGTATACATCTCCATATGAGACTCCTTTATGAATATTGGGTAGACTGACTTAATCTCTACAATATAAGGAAACACAACAACACGTATATAGCACAAAAGGCCAGCTGGCATGTCTCACAATTAGATTTGTTTATATTTTTTCAATACATACACCTTCTTTAAACACACATATTGTAGTCAAACAGCATGCTTGCTTTAACACACTTTGATATACCTGGAAACACAATTACTGTTAGTCTGTTCCTGTACAGGATTACAGTCTAGCATTGTTTAGGTTGTCATGGCAACAAGCAGCTGCTACACCCATTATCACTATTTAATGTAATAGCACAATTATTTGCACGCTAGAAGTTTGTTTTATGTTTTTAAGATAATATGCCACAATGGTTTTATAATTATGGCATTCACATTGATTAAACCAATTTTTACGGCTAAATAATTTTGACAACCGGAAGTAGTTTGGCACACCACTTCCGTCACATAGCACGCTTGGAACGCACTATGCGGTCCAACACCGGTAATTTTGGCGCCAGCACAGGTAGTGGTTTGAAATGATTTTGAGTGAGTATGTCACTATTTAAGAGTTTGTTTGCTTTCAATTTATTCATGCTGATGAAGGAGGCAAGACCTCCGAAAACGTTACAGAAATAAAAGTAACTTGTTTATGAAAGTCCTGAGAGTGCATTTTCTTTTGGCTGCATATCTTCTACAAATTTGCACCCAGGCAGTTTTCCTCAGTGGGCGAGTTCTGGTGTTTTGGATACCTATATATATATATATATATATATATATATATATATATATATATATATATGTATATATATATGTATATATATATAGATATAGATATGTATAGATATATATATTTATATATATATGTAGATATGTATATAGATATATATATATATAGATATATATATATATATATATATAGATATATATAGATATATATATAGATATATATAGATATATATAGATATATATATATATATATATATAGATATATATATATAGATATATATATATATATATAGATATATATACACATCATGTGGTATGATAGCCAAAGAACTGCAAGATATGTGTGTGTGTGATTTTACTTTATCAAATTTAAATCTTTAACTTGGTATCTTTTGCTCAAAAGTGAAAAGCATATCTATAAAGACTCGCAAGCAGCAATGAACTTGCAGGGAGCTAGCTGCTGATTGATGGCTACAGAAATATGCCTCAATTCTATGGGGCATATGTATCAAGCTCCGAATGGAGCTTGATGCCCCGTGTTTCTGGCGAGTCATCAGACTCGCCAGAAACAGCAGTTATGAAGAAGCGGTCACAAGGACTGCTGCTCCATAACCTGTCCGCCTTCTCAGAGCAGGAGTACAGACATCGCCGGAAATAAACGAGTACGATCGGGTTGATTGACACCTCCCTGCTGGCAGCCGTTTGGCCGCGAGTCTGTAGGGGGCGGCGTTGCATCAGCAGCTCTTGTGTCCGATCAGGTCCGCCAGACCTTGATAACTATGGGCCATTGGCTCAATCAATGTGTTACTACAATTATCAATTTTAAAAATTATAATTATTAATTTGGAGCCAGATTACGAGTGGTGCGCTAACAGTTGTGAGCGAGTGATATTGTATTTATCATGGCTGTTTGTGCACATTGGAAAAAACGTGAGTATTACAAGTTGAAAGTAAACGTGATCGATTGAACGCAATTTAATTTAACTTGCGTCAGGATAATGCGACATCAGAGCTCTAGCTGTTCTGCTCAAATGAAAAGTGTCATAAAACACATCAAATAAACGTTTAATAGTACAGTTACACTTATAATAACACTGTCTGAAAAAAACATATTGCATAAAAAAGTTAAAAGGGCTCAAAAAGATGAGGTCTTAGGTGTTAGAAAAAAAGAATTGCAAGCATACGTCTAAATATGTATATATATATATATATATATATATATGTGTATATAGGCATGTACAGGCGCATTTATGAGTTTTTTATGTGTATATATGTATTTACAGACATACAGGGCCGTATTTTGGTTTAGGCAAACAAGGCATTTGACTAGGGCAGCAGATTGGGAGGGGGCAGCTCTTTGTTTTGTGGCTATATTTGTAAGAAGCTTACAATTATTTTAGAAGTATTATACAGGTATATAATGGGAGATTTTGCCCAAAGAGCTTACATTCTAGGGGTATAATAGGAGACTGCCCATGAAACTTACAGTTTAAGGTAGCTCTTACCCTTTCTTTTATTTAACAAGCTATTGCCTTTAGTTCTGTTGGCTCTCAGCACTTAGTATCGTGTTGGGGGAAGAATCGTTTCAAGAAATCCATGTTTGTGTTTTTATAATGGTATCAGGGCATGTGGGGTGTAATTAACAACTAGAAGCCAAAAAGGCTCAAAAAATTAACATAGTATTGGCATCATACTCAAGAGGAGTAGGTAGAAACATATTACAACAGGATGACTCCCATAGTGTCCATGATTATTTGTAACAGCAGCCAAAGTCTATATTGGCATTCAATCCTCGGGGTGTTACTGTGTCCAAGGTGAAAATCCACCGCGCCTCCAGTTTCAGCAATGCTCGTCCTCTGTCCCCACCTCGCCTATGGCGAGGGACATGATCAATAAGAATTACTCGCAGTGAAGCAACACTGTGGCCCGCTTCCGCAAAGTGGCGTGCCACCGGCTGTTCTGACCGTCCCTTATCGATGGCCTGACGGATCACCGTCTTGTGATTGGCCAGACGTTCCTTGAACGGTGTCACAGTTTTTCCAATGTAGTATTTGGAACATGGACAAATAATAGCGTAAATCACGAAGTCCGTTGAACAGGTAAGTCTGTGTTTAATTTTGTACCTCTTATTATTGTGAGGATGTTGGAAAGTGGTCCCTGCTAGGAGGTTGTTGCATGTGACACAACTGCCACATTTGTAGCAGCCCGGTTTTCCTCTTTTCAGCCACATCTGTTTTTCATAGCAGTGTATAGGGTCGCTTAACACCAGCAGGTCCCTCAGATTACTTGCCCGTTTGTACACCACCCTTGGTTCCGG